>NW_020797904.1:964277-981874 GCF_003369625.1 Aspergillus mulundensis | reverse complement strand
TAAAACCTTAAGCTTTTTAAAAATAATAAGTAAATATATTTATTTAAAGGCTTAGCACTAGGTTATAGCTTAATTATATAATTATAAAATTAATAAAATATAAAAATATTTACTTTTACTTTAAAAAATATATTTATATATTTATAATATTATTTAAGTAGCAGGATTTTTTTAACCTTTACCTTATTAAAATATATTATAATATAGTTTTTTTATTTTAAAATTTATATTAAAAGTATTTTAACTTTTATAATAATTTTTATAATATATTTTTATAATATTATTATATATTATAAGTATTTAAAATTATACTTTACTTTTTAACTATATATTTAATTATTAATTTACTAATTTAAAATAAGTATTATAGCTAGTAGCCATAGGAATCTTAAAATTATATTATAATTATTAATATTAATAACTTTAAAATTTTATTAATAATACTATATATTACATGTAAAATCTTTAGTATAAATTATAAGTATATATTTTTTATAAAATATTATTATATAGTTATTAACTATATATATTTTATAAGCTAATTTTTTATTTTATATTAAGTAGGACTTTACCCAGTGCTAATTTATAAAATTTATTTTTATTTTAAAATTAATAAAAACCCTTATATATTATTATTTATTATTTTTATTTTTTATTTTTATTTAAATTACCTAGGCCCATGGTATATTTTTTTATTTTATATAAATTTTTAAAACTTATATTACGCAAAGCTTTAAGGTTTTATATTTTTTATATTATTAAATTTACTTAAAAGTTACTATTATAAAAGCGCTTTTTTTTTTAATTTTTACTTAGTAATTAATAATATTACTTAAAATATTTAGCATGGCTATAGTTTAGGTATTTATTAAAATATAGCTTTTTTATAAATAAAAAATTATTTAAATTATTAAGTTATTTTATACTAGTATTTACTTTTATATTTTTTTTAATAATAAAAAGTGCCCTAACTTTAGTTATTAATAGCCTTATATAAGTTTAATTAAAAAACTTTTTTTTATAATAGTTTTTTTTTACTTAAGCATGTTATTTTTAATATTTATTAAGTATAATATATAATTATTATAGTGCTTTAGTTTTTAGTATTTATAAATAAAAAATATTTTTTATATATTTTTTAGGATTTTTTAGTATAGGTATTTTTAATACTAGTTATTTTTATATTTATAAGATAAGTATTTTTTTAATTTAATTTAGTAATTATATAAATTACTTAATAATTTATTATAGTTATTACTTTATATTACCCTACTTAATTAATAAGTTATTAACCAGCACTATTTTATTATTAATTATTTTAATTAATATATTAAAATTTTTTTAAATAAATATAATTTTTATTTTATAAATATTAAATTATTTTTTATTTATAATTTTTTATTAAAAATTTAATAAATTAAAATATTTTATAGCTATTATTTAAGTAATAAGTTAAAGAGGTTTTAAAGTATATTTTTATATTTAACTTTTAATTATTAAATTTTTTAATATTATTTACCTAGTATGGTTTTATAAATAATAATTTTTTTAAATTTTTTTTTAAAATTATATTATTATTACTATAACCCCTTTAATAATTTTTTTTAAATTATAAGGTTATTAAAGTTTATTTAGCACGGGACTATTAATTACTTAATAAATTAAATAAATATATTATATATTTATTAATTAACTTTAGCTTTTATAATTTATTAGCATACCTTTTTAATTTAAGTATAAATTTATTAATATTTTTTTTATAATATTTTTATTTTTATAATTTTTTTTTTACTAAAATTACTTTTAATATTACTTATAATTTTTTAATAATTTTTTTATTACTTTTATTTTCTTGCCCCTAGGCAGGTATTTTATATTTTAATATTTTTTATATAATTTAAAATTTAATAGCAGGGGCGCCCTTAAGATTTTTTAATTAAAAATTTATAATTTTTTTTATGTATATTAGTTAATTATTAAGTTAGGGTTTATAATTACTTTTTTAAAGTATTATTTATTAGTTTTTAAAATTAAGTTTATTACCTAGCTATTATATAAAACAAGTTTTTTTTTAAAAAAAAAGTAATTAAAATTATAAGTTATGTTTATATATTATAATAAGCTTAAAAAATATAAACTATTATAATAAAAAAGGTATTATATATTTATAATAAGAACTAATTACTAATTTTTTAAATTAAAGTTTTAAATTAAACTTAATATTTTATATATTATATAACTAGCTGCTGCCTTAGCACGCGGCTAATTTAATGCTAAAGTTTTTTTACCCAGCGGCCTTAGGCCGCTAGATTACATTATTATAACATTATGCAGTTGCAACACCATAATGGTAATAACAAGTAATAGTATCTTTTTAATAATTAAAGTTTTTTAATAAAGCTTTTATATTTTAAGTTATAATTATTAGTAATAAGGTAGTTTAAATTTTTATGCTATATATAAGCTTATAAGGGGAATATTTTATTAAAATATTAATATAGGTGTTTAAAGTTGCCTATAAGTAAAGTAAAGCTTTTACTTATTTATTTAAGTACTTTAAACTTATAATAATATAGTATAAAAAAACTTTTATAATTTAATTTAACCTTTTATTTTATTTATTTACCTAAGCATGCCATGCTATTATAAAGTAAAGTTTTACCTTTAACTTAATAAATAATACTTGCTAAAGTTTACCTATAAACTTTAAGTTTTTATTACTAATAATTATAGTTAAAAAACCTTAATTAACTATAGCTTATTTTAATAAAAGTACTATAACCTAATTATATGCTTTTTAGTTATTTTTACTAAGTAAGATTATTAATTATCTTATGTAATAATAAGTATAAGTAAGTATTATATTTAATTTATTTTATACTATTAGTAATATAGTAACTATATTAATAGCTATTATATAAAAAAAATATTTAGTAAAAGTAATAATTATAGGCTACTATAAAACTTATAATTTCTTTTTTAATATTATAGGTATAATAAGTAGTTAGTAATATAAAATTTAACTTATTTTAATTTTAGGTAAAAAAATATAATTACTAAATTTTTTATTATATAATAAATACCTAAATAACCCTTATTATTATAAGCTATATGTATAACTTTCAATTTTAATACTAGTGGGATATAAAGTATTTTTATAAAAAATAATATTTTATAAGGCATTAAATAAATAAAACCATTTTTATTTATTTAATAAGGTAAAGTAATAAAATATTTTAATATATAATTAGCTTTAAAAACTTTTTTATTTTTTTTTATTTTTTAATTATTAATATAGCCCTGTAAAAGCTTTTACTAAAATTTTTTAAAATATTATATTATTAAAATAATTTATATATAAAAAATATTTAAGAAATACTTTATATTTATTTTACTATTTTTAGTATAAAAAAAGTTAAAATAATATATTAAGTACTATATTTATCTTTCCTAGCTTATAAAAAATCTAAAATTTAAATTACTATAAAAAGATTAAAGCCTATACTAATTATAAATTAAGTTTTTTTAAAAACTTAGTAACTAGTATTTTTTATTTTATAATATTTGAAGTACTAGTATAATTTATATATATAAAAATTATTTTTTAATAAGATTTTACTATATAACGCAGTTTTTTAATTACTTATGTCGGACCCAACGGGGCGATATAATAAGATAGTAGAAAGTTAATTCTCCTAAGTAACTATCTCGGCGGGTAAGTAGATACATGCTAATAATTAAGTAGGAAAAACCAAGTGTGTAAATAATATTAAAAAAAAAAAAATAAGAACATAATAAATCCCCTTATTAAAAAAAATAATATTATTTTTAGTGCTTTAATTAAGCTTAAAGCTTTAGTTTATTTTCCGCGCTTAGTTTTTTTAGTTTTTTTACTTAATTTTATTTAATATAAAGCCTAGGTTATTTATATAGCTTTTATAAATAAAAATATTATTTATAGTATTATTAGTAAACTATTAAAAAAAATAGTAAAGTAATTAAAGTTAAAATTTTTTATTATATTTACTATATAATTATATTAGTAACCATTTTTAGGTAATATATAAATTATTTGCATAAGCGCTTTAATATAAAATACTTAAAAATATTAAAACTATTTAAAAAAACTACCCGGGAGTAGGCCTTTATACCTTACTTATTATATTTTTTATTAAAAAACTTAATTATTTTAGTAACTTTTATTTAGGCTTTAATATTATTTACTAGGTTCTTAAATTATTTTATAAAAGCTATATTAATAATAATAAGCGCATGTATTATATTAAAAATAATTTTATTTATAATAGTAATTAGTTTTTTAAAACCTAGGGCAGTAACTTTTTAAGTAAACATGCTTTTAGGTTAGTAAATAAAAAATTTTTTATAAAGTTTAATAATTAGCTTAAATTTTTAAAGTTTTTTAGCTTGTATTTATTTATAATTAATAGGTTTAAAAGTAGCAAGAAAAAATAGGTATTTTTTACTATATTTTAAATAGGTATTATTAACTAGCTTTTAAAACTTTTTATAGTAGGCCTTATTATTAAATTATATAAGACTTAAATATTATTTAATATCCCCTTTTAAAATAAGTATTTAATTATTACTAGTTATTATATACTAAATAGTATTTTTCTTTTTTAGCTAGGGTATAATAAGCTTTAAAACACAGCCTTTATTAACTTAAAAATTAGTTTTTATTACTTTATATATAGGCGGGGTGTAATTACTAAAAATACCTATTAAAATTTTTATAATTTTATTAATATTTAATATATTAAAAATAAGCCTAACTAAAACTAAATTAATTAATATTTTTATATTTTTATTAATAAATGCGCGGTAATATAAATAAAGAAATATAAAAAATTATTTAAACTACAAGATATTATTTAAATAGTTATAAAAGTAATTATTATTTATTTAAATTAATGTTTTAACTTAGTGTACTTATTTTTTTAAATTAGTTTTAATAATAGGGTCTTCCTAGGGAATCTTAATTTATATAAAAAATTTATTATTAAAAATATTTTTATAATTACTCTTACCGGCCTAGTTTATTTAAAGTAAATTATTAATTATACTTTTAAATTAAGTAATAATATTATTATTATTTATTATTTTAAGCTATTTAACATGGGCCTTAAAATAATTTATAATTTTTTTTTAGTTTATAATAAAAAGGGCTTTATTATTTTTAAAAAACTTAATTTATTACTTAAGCTCGCGAATAATTTTTTAAGTTTTTATTTTTTTTTATTTAAAAAAATATTATTTAAATTAAATAAACTAGTAGTGGAACTTCCGTTCGCCATGGTAAGTAAAAAATTAAACTTTTAGTAAAAAATTAAAGAATAATAGTAAGTAATAGTAAAAATTAAAAAAAAAAAGATAAAAAGTGGTAAGAAGAGAGGTAGGAAAGTTAAGTAAAGGTAAAAAATAAAAAAAGGTATATATATTATGGGGTAAAAAATATTAGGCTTTATTAAAATAATTAGGCCTTATTAAAATAAATATAAAATATAAAAAATACCCCTTAAAAAAAGAAAAAAAATTAAAAAAGTTAAAATATAAAAATATTAAAAAAACGCTACGGGGTATAGTAAATAAAAGTTACTAAAAAAAGTAAAAAAAAAGTATAAAAAGGTAAAAAATAAGTTAAATTAATTTTTTTTTATTACTAGGACTATTTTAGTTATCCTAATTATTTTAATTATTTTAATTTTTAAAATTTTTAATAAGGTTTTTAATACCTGCTAAATTTTAAAATAGTTTTTACTAGTTACTTTTAAAACTATATTTTTTTATTTTACTAGGTATTAAGTTACTAGCATGCTATATTAGCTATAATATATTATATACTTAGTAAGGATTTTCTTAACCTTTTAATAATTAATATTATTAAAAAACTAATTATTTTTAATTACTAAAGGTTTATAATATTATTAGCTATAAAAATTTAAATAAATAGGTTTAAGCTATATAATTAAAATTATAAGGTAAATTTTTTATATAAATAAAAAATTTATTAAGTAAAATAAATAACTAATTTTTTTTAAAACTTTAAATAAACTGGTGTATTATTAAAAGAATTTTATAAAATAACTTTAAATATAAGTAACTAAAATATTATAGCCTTTATAAAAATATAAGTAAGTAAAATTATTTTTATATAGCTTTAAGGGCTTGTAATTTTTATTATATATTAATTTTATAATTATTAAGGTATATTTTAAAGCTTTTTTTATATTAATACATGCGGAGAAATCTTATATTTATATATATTTTAAAAGGTTTTATAGGTATTAAAATTCCAGCCTAAAAAATAGCTTTTAAAAAGTTTTATTTATTATATAGTTAATAAAACTATTAATAGCTATAATAATTATAAAAATTATTTTAAACTATATAAGGTTTAAATACTAGGTTATATTATATTTTAGCATAATTTTAATTATTTAAATAATTTTTTTTATTTAGCTATTAATTTATAGGTAAAATATAGTTAAATATAGCTAATATATATTTATTACCTTTAGCATATTTTTTTAAAAGGTGCTAAAAAAACACGCGTTTTTATTAAAAATAAAGATTTTTAATATTAATTAATTATAAAATTAAAAGTAATTAACTAGTTTTATATTTTATTTATAGGCTTTTTAAATAAAAATTCTAGGTATTAGGCCAATTTTTTTAAAGTATTTATTATAAGTAATAAAAAGTTAATTAAACCTTTTTAATATTAATAGCAAGTGTATAATAAAATTAATTATTATAATATAAAAAAAATAAATAAAGGGGTAATTAATTATAAGTTCCTATATAAATAATAATAATATACTTTATTTTTTAAATAAATAAAATAATATACTATATACTTTTATAGTAAAAAATAGCTTTTATAACTTATAAAATTATATATATTTTTTAAGTACTTATTTAGTTTTTAATAGCTATTATTATTATAAATAAGTTAAAAAAAGTTTTTAAGTAAAAATTTAGGTAGGTAAAGCTAAAATTTATTATTTAAAAAACTTTTTATATTATTATTACTAGGTATTCCAGCGTTAACTTTACTATAAGTAAAAAAAGTAAAATATATAAAAGTATTATTATATAAGTGCATGTATTATTTAAGTATATATAATAAATTATTATATTTATAATAGAAAAAAACCACGGGCATAAAAAGTTTCTTAAAATTTTATAATATTTTTAAAATTAAACTTATATAAGTATTATTTAGGTATATATTTTTAATATATTATTTAAACTTATTTAATAAAAAAATAAAAAAAATAGTAAAGGCATGTTCCTAGTTTATTTATAAATAATTAAGGTTAAATTTATTATATAATTAAGTAAGATATTTTTTAATATAAAAAAGGGTATTTATAATAATATTTATTTTACTTAAATAATAAAATACCCTAAGCTTAAATTATTAAGTATATTAAAATATATAAATAAGCCTTTTATTTATTTTTTTAGGGGAGATTATTACTATAAATTTTTAAGTTATAATATTAGGTGTTAAAGCATGGTTTATATAAGTTATAATAAAAAGCTTTATAAATTTAATTATATAGTATATTTTATATATTATTTAAATAAAATATAAGACTTTTATTTTTATAAGCTAGTAGTTAAACTTTGCTATTATAAGTATTTAACTTAAAAATAATATAAGGTATATTATAGTCCGTGGTAGAGGTTTAAATAAATTTTAATAATTATAACTATTATAAATATAATATATTATAGTACTATAGCTATTCTTAAAAAAATTAAGATTTATATAAAGTTATTAATATTTTTTAAAGTAAGCTAAAAATATAAAAAATTAAAAAGCTTTTTTAAGTATAAAAAAAGCTTTTAAATTATTATTAAATTATTTTATTAATATTTTTATAAAATAAGATTTTTTAGTAGGGCCTTTAAAAAGCGCTTTTTAAAATAAAATAGTTTTTATAGCCTAAAGGGGGGCAGTAATTTTACTATAATTTTTAATATAGTTATAAAATTATTTAGTAACTTTTAAAAAAGTCTTAAGTTTTAATAATAAAGTTAAAAAAGTAAAAGCCTTTATTATTACTAGCTTTTTTTTTAAAATAAATATTTTTAATATATTAACCCTTTAGCTAAGTAATTATATAAATAAAAAATTAATAAATAACTTTACTAGCTTAAGGTAAATATTTATATTATTTAGCTTTATAAAAAGTATTTAAAAATATTAAATATATGTTTTAATATTTTAAAAGTTATAATAAGGTTATTAATATATACCCTGTAAAACTTACGGAGTTTTTTAAAATTAAGATTTATTATTTTTTATATATAAAAAATATTATTAATAAAACCTATTATAATAATATAAAATTACTTTTATTTTTAATATATAATTATAGCCATGTATTTTTAGTTTTTTTTTATAAGTATTTATTAGTAAAAAAAATAAAAGGTATTTATAATAGTAATATAAAAATATTTAGTAATTATTATAATAATTTTCTTTTAAGTAAAAATAAAATAAAAATTTAGTTAAACTTAATTATTTAAATTTTTTAAATTAATTATTAAATATTTTTTAAGCTTTTAGGTGCTATTATTAAAAATATATTTATATATAATAAATACTAGCCTTATTAAAAAAGTATAGCCTATATATTATAATATTTTTTTAAGCATGTAGGAAATTAAATAACTTATTTATTACTTTTTAAGTATTTAGACCTAAAAAATATACTTTAAGTTTTAAAAAATAATTTTTTTAGTTATTTTTTATTATTAGGTGTATTTACTAATTTTTTAGTATATTAATAACTTTTAAAAATTTTTATTATAAATAAGTAAATTTATATACTAGGGCTTCCAAAGCTACTACTACTTAAAAAAATTTAATATATATATTAATATTATTAAAAAGCTTTTTAATTAATTATTATTTATAGGCAACTAAGATTTTTAAGGTATTTTTTAAAGGATTAATAAAAAGTTTTTTAGGAAAGTATTTTAAAAAAAAGGATTATCTAGTTTTTTATAAGGTTTATAAATAAGTAAAAATAACTAATATTTTTTAAAAAAAGTTAAATATTTACCTTATTTACTATAAGGTACTTAATATTTAATATATAATTAATTTAGTATTTTTTTAAAATAGTAATAAAATAATTTGTTATATTTATTACCTTAATATAAGTAAAATTATAATTAACTAGGTATATATATAAAAGCTTTTTATATACTTAACATGGTTTAAAAATAAAATTTTAATTAAAAAAATCTATATTTACCTTAGCTAGTATAGCTATAAATAAATACAAGGGCATAGTAACATATTATATTATATATATAAAAATTAATATAATATAATATTATTTTACATGCACTTATAATAAAAATTTTAAATATTTATAAAATTATAAAATACCTATATACTTACCAAGGTTTAAAGTAATTTTTTTTAAGTTAATATATTTATGCTAATTAAAACTTTAATTTTAAAGTTTTTAACTAGGTATATTTTTATAATAATTTTATTATATGCTTTTTAACCTTTACTATAGCTAAAAAAGTATAATAAAATATTTATAAAATATATAGTTATATATTTAAACTTTATACCTAAAATTATTATAAGCTTTGCTTTTTAAAATATAGTATTTAGTAAAAGTTTTTTAATAAAAAATTTATTTATTATAGTAACTAAGCTGCCTATATTTAAGTAAATATTTTTAAAGTAATAAAAAGTTCCTGCTATATAAACTTTTATTATAATATATTTTTATAAATATAGCTTAATATCCTATAATTTTAGTAGTTTTTTTAATTTTATAATATTAACTAAAATATTAAAAGTTAAGCTAATTTTTGCTTTTTAAAAAATTCTTAAAATATTTTTTTATATATTAATATAGTTTATTAAAAAAATTAAATAAGGCAGGGTAAAAAAAGCATGTAAATATAAAAATATTTTTTATAATTTTAATACTTTTAACTATAATATTAAAAAAATACTTATTATTATTATATTTATTATTATAGCCTAAATTATATAAATTTTTTATAAATTTAAAGGATTTATAATAAGCTTTTTTAATTATTTATTATATTTATTAATTATTTAGGGCTAATAAATCTTAAAATATATAATTAATTATTTTATTAAAAGTTTTTATATTACTTATTTTATTTATAGCTATATAAAATACTTGTTATACACGCTATTAATTTTATATTTATTAATTACTATTATTATTTATTTTAAAAATTTTTATAACTTACTATTATTACTATGCTTGCGGAGCAGGTAAATTATAAAATTTATTTATTATTTAAAGCTAACTAGGTTATAAAGCACTAAAGTTTTTATTTTATTATTAATAAAAAATCCTGCCTTGTGCTGGCCTTTAAAAATTCCTGTTTTTTTAATTTTAAAAGTTTTTTTAATTTAGCCAGGGATTTTATTATTATAGCCAGGGATTATTTTATTTTTATAAATAAATAAATACTAAAATATAAATAAGTTGCCTAAAATTATTAAAAACATTTTAGTTATTTAAGTAGTATTTATTTTAATTACTTTAGCAAAAAATAAATTATGCTTTACTAGTAAAATATCCATGGTTTTAGTTTTTAGTATATTAAAATACTAAATTTTACTAGGTAATAAACTTTAATTTAATTAAGTTAATAAACTAGCCTAAAGTTATATTCTTATTTAGTTTAAAAAAAATTTTTTAATAAGGGTTTAAAGGCACACTAAGTAATTATTATTTATAAGTATATATTATTTATTCTTGCTACTTTACACACACGTATTACCTTTTAAATAAATTTCCTAGGGATTATTTTAGCATGTAAGTTATTAAACTTATAATAAAAAAAGTTAACTTTAAACCTTGCTTTAAAAATGCAAAAATAAAATTTTTATACTAGTTAAGTAAACTAGCTATTTTTTGATTGATTAATTAATTAATTAATTAATTAATAAGTTACCCTGTTCTAGCCCCTAAGCAAGGCCCTACCGGGGGGTTTTAGTAGCTAACTAATTATTAAATATATAAAATTTTTAGGGGCCTTTAAGCCTAATTATTTTTAATACCTATTATTTTCCAGGGGCGTATTTTTAGGGCTTATAAAATACTTAAGTTTTATATAAAAATTTTAAACTAGCTTTAAACTAGCTTTTAACTAGCTTTTTATTATTTAATAACTTAATAACTTATATTAAAAAAATAATTATATAATATGCTTAAATATTACTAGGTTAGTATACTTTTAAAAGCTATTATTTTTAAATTTTAATAATTTTAAAAATAGGGAGTTAGGCTTTTTAAGGGCTATAAAAATAAAATATAATATAAAAAAATAAAACCTAGGTAAAAAATATAATAACTTATAATATTTTATTATTTTTTTTATATTACCTAGGCACCTTTTTAGGCTTTTTTTATTTTAAGCTTTATTATTATTAAAAAAGGTTAATATAAGGGCTAATTACTAAAAAAAATTATTAAAGTTATTAAATTATAGGGTTTATTTAAGGGGTTATTTAAAAAAATTATTTAAAATTATTAAGTTAAAAGTTAATTACCTTAAGGCATGCCCAAGGTAAAAAGTTTTTTAATATACCTAGGGGCTTAAAAAATATTAATTACCTAGGCTTAAGCATAGGTACTAGCTTAAAACTAAACTTAGGGTTTTTTTAAAAGGTAACTTTATTAATTAAAAATATAAAACACCCTAAGGTAATAAAAAACTAAGTAATTTTTTAAATATTTTTAAGTAAGTTAAAAAAAATTTTAAGGCTTAAAAGTGGCCCCTTTTAAAATTAATATTATAAAATAATATACTTAAGGCAGGTATAAAAAATATAATTTATTATTTTAAAAATATTATAATACTATAAGTAATAATTAAATTTAACTTAACTAATATAATAAAGGTACGCCTTAAGGCTTAATTTACTAATATAAATTTAAAATAAAATATTATATTTAGTAAGTATTAAGCCTAGGTATAGCCTAAGTAAAAACTTTTTTAAAAATATTTAAAGCTTTTAAAGGGTTACTTTAGTAATAAATTACTTTTAGGCCTTTTATTATTATTATTTAATATTATTTTTTAAGTGTTAGTTTATAATAAATTAAAAAGGGTAAAAAAAATATTATTAAATAATAATATTAAGGGGCTTTAAGCACCCCTAGGGTGATATTTAATAGTATACTTAATAATATTATTAATATACTTATTTTTTAAAATATTTATATATACCGGGATTTAGTAAAACCTAGTATTTTATTTTTATTAATAATAGTTTTTAAATAAAATAATAATTTTTTTAATAAAATACTACCCTAAGGCCTGGCGTGGCTAGGTAATAGTTTTTAAGGTTTTTTAATTATTAATATAAATTTTAATTATTTTATAAAAGTAAGGGTTATTTTAAGTAAGTTAAAATATTAATATAATTTTTATAAGCTTTACCACGGGGACTATATTAATATTTTTAATATTTATATATATTAAAGCTTTACGCCTAGGCTTTAAAAATATTATAATTATTTTAACTTATTTATTAATACTTAACTTATTAATATAAATTTTTAGGGTATTAATATATATTAAATAATAAATTTTATAAGTAATAATAGCAAGATTCTTGCAGGCTTTAATAATAATTAAAGGTAATTTTTATTATAAAAAAATTATAAATAATTATTTTATTTTAATTTTTTTAATATTAATACTAGTTTAAAGCACTAGCTTTTTTTAGCTACCTTTAATAAAAATTTTAGGCTTTAATAAAATATTTTTTAGGTAGTAATTTTAATATATCCCGGGAAAAAAGTAACCTTAATAAAAATGCTAAGTTAAGTAAGTTATAGTATTATTAGTATTAGTATTAAATATAATTTAGTATTAATAATAGTAATATTAATAATATAAAAGTAATTTAGTATTAAGTACCCCGTGGCATGCTAAATAATAATAAGCTTTTATATTTAAGTATTATAAAAAGCTAATTATCCCTAAGTATAAAAAATATATTAAATAAAAATAATATAGGTAATAACTAGGGTAATACAGGCGTGGTAAATTAAGTATTTATTATAAAAAAAAGCCCCTAGTAAAAGCTTTTTAAGGCTAAAAAAGTTTAAAAACCGCGGGTATAGTAGTAATTAATATAATTAAAATAAGGGCTAAATATAAGGTACTAGTTTAAGTATATACCTAGTAATTTAATAATATTTATAAGTAAAATTAATATATTATTTAAGGCTAGTAAAGGCCCTAGGCCCAGGTATTTTTAATATTAAAAAATTACCTAGTAAATAAAAAAATTATAAAGGTAAAAAAAGGTAAATTTTTTAAAAATAAATACTAAGGCATAAGTAGCTACTTATTAATAATACTTAGTATTAAAAATAATTACTAGGGCTTAATAATTAATATTTACTATATTATTAATAACTATAACTATAGTATTATTAATATAGCCTAGCTAGGTAATAATTATAATACTTAAAAAATTTAAAGGTGCCTTTAACTTTAAAAATATAAATAAACTAGGTAGCATAATACTAGGCTTAAAAAGCTTATATAAAAAAATATTTAGGGTATTATTAGTATTAAATATAAAAATTATTAAAAATATTAATAGGTAAAGTATTAATACTAAAAAAAATAGTAATAGTAAAATAAAAATATTAAAAAATAAATATTAAGGTATTTTATTTTAAAAAGTTAAGTTATTAATAGGGGAGCGCTAGGGCGTGCTATTTAAGGGTAATAAGTATATATTAATAAGCTTTTTTTTTATTAAGTTAGCGTTATAAAAAAGGTAAAAAATTAGTAAAAAAAAAAGTTTTAAAAAATACTTATAATAATAAAAGCTTTAGGCTACTTAAAGCTTAAAAATACTAGTATAATATACTAGTTTTTTAAAAAGCTTTTTAACTAGTAAATTATTTTTTTAAGCACTTATTATTTATATAAGTTATAAAAAAAATAAGTATAAAAAATATTATTAAAAGCGCTAAAAATATTAAAAAATAAAATATTAATAATCTTACCCTTTTTTTATATTATAGTAATAATTTTTAATATAAAATATAGGGTTATTTTAATATTTTAACCCTTTTAACCTTTATAATAATATTTAAAAAAAAGTTTATAATATTTAACTAGGTAGCTAAGTTAAAAGGTAAAAACCCTTTTAAAAACCTTACTTAGCATGTTAAAAAGGGTAATAAGGTAATATAATTTAAGTTTTATATAATTATTTTTACTAGGCTTGTAAAGTGCTATTATTTAAAACTTATAAAAATATTAAAGGTAATAGCTAAGCTAAATATAATTATTATAAATAATAATTAATTAAGGTATTAATTAATTTATTAATACTTAAAAGGCTTAATTAATAATAATATTAAAACCTAGGGCTTTATTTACCCCCGGGTATTAAATTTTTTAAAAAACCTTTAAAAAATTTTTTTTGGGACCTTTAGTTACTTAAGGTAGGTAAAGCTTATAATATTAATAAGATTAGTATTTAATAATAATAAAAAAAATATTTTAATAAAAAAAAAAATATTTTAATAAAAAAAAAATATTTTAATAAAAAAAATAACCTTATTATAAGGTGTATAAGCTTTTTTATTTTTATAAAATAATAATAATATATAAGCTTAGTAAAAAAATTAATTTTATATTTATTATAATAATGCCTAAACTTTATAAAAAATTTTACTAGCCTAAAACACCTTTTTATAATAAGCTTAATAATATAAAAAGTAAATAAGGTTTTTATTAGCCTTTAGCTTATAATAATAATTAATAATTATTTATTTAGGGGCTTTATAATAATATTAATAATAATATTTAATAATAAGGCAGCGGGCTTAATAAGTAATTTTTTATAATTAATAATATTTTAGGGTAAACCCTAGGTATAATTTTTTAATAAAATAAAATTATAATATTATAATATTAATAATATTTAATATAGCTTTAATAATAGTAGCTATAATAATATTAATATTAATAAATAAGTTTAATAATACTAGTAGCAGGAGAAATAATAATTTATAAAATTTAATAATATTTATTATTTTTTAATTTTATTATAGTAATAGCTAGTTAATAATAAAATTAAAATTAATTTTAACTTTAATAAAAAAATAATTAAAAATTTTTAAAATACTAGTAACCTAAATTTAGCAAGCCTAGTTTTTAAAATCTTATAAAACTAAGTATAAATTAATTATAAAGCCTAGTACCTTAAGTTCCCTAAGGTTAAGTTTAATATTAAACTTATTAATATTAAAATATTTTAATATTAAAAACTTAATAATAAGGTTATTAATAAAGTATATTATAATAAGCTTTAAAATTACTTTATTTATATACTTTTTAGCTTTTTTACTATTTAAACCAGGGGCGTAAATATTTAAGTAAATAAAAGTTATTTTAAGGGGCCTAGTTTATATAAGTAAAAGGTAATAAAAGTAAAAATTATTAATAAACTAAGCCTTTAAATTTACTTATTTTAATAAAATAAGGCTAGTGGCTAAAAAAAAGGGGGGGGAAAAAAAGGTTTAGGGTAGTATTAAAAAAGGTATTAATAATATTAATAAGGTTTATAAAAATAGCTAAAGTATTTTTTTAACTAAAATAAGCAGGTAATAAGCCTATTAAGTATAATTATATAAAAAGGGTAAATTTTAATTAATAAATAAAGCTTTTAGCTAGCATGTTAAGGCTAGCAGCTAGGCCTATTTTAAAAAAATTATAAATATTAAAATTTTTAATAATAATATATTTAGCACTAAGGTATAAGCTATTAACTAAAAAAAGGGTATTATATAAGCTAATAATATTAAAGTTAAGTTAATTAAAAGGGTTATATATATTATAAATATATATTTTAAGTATAAAAAAACTAGTATTAAAGTTAATAATAATTAAGGTAGTAAAAATATTTAAATATATTAATTACTAGTAAATCCCTTTTTTAATATATAAGCATGTTTTAAAAATTATTAGTTAAAAAATAAAAAAATAAAAAATTAAAATAAGCCCTAGTTTTTTTTAATAAATATATAATATTAAATATTAGGTTAACCTATAATTTTTAAATAATAAGTATTATATACCTAAAAACTTAGTAATTTTTAAATAATAATACTATGGCTAAATCTAGTAAGTTTTTAATATTATATTAAAAAATAAATAGTGTAATTAGCTTAAAAATAAAAAAAAAATATATAAAAAAGGGCTAGGAAAAAGGCTTAAAAAAAAGCTTAAAAAAGGGTTTATAAATAAAAAGTATTATAAAAAAAGTGCCTAGTTATAATTAATTAGTATTATTATTATAATTAATATTTTTTATTTTTATATTATTTTTTAAAATAATATTTTTAAAACCCTTTTAAGCCCAAGGCATACTAGCTATAAAAATATTTTAAAAATAACTTAAAAAATAAATAATATTTTTTAGGCTTTAAGCACAGGATACTAGCTCTTTTTAATAATTAAATTAATATAATATTTAGGTTATAATATTAAAAGGATTAAAATATTAGTTTAGGCTTGGTTCCTGGCCTAGTAAATACTAAAAATTATTTAAAATTAGGGTTATATAAAACTAGCATGTTTTTTTTCCTAGTATTACTAGTATATTAAATAAAGTAATATTAAATTTTATTTTTTATTTAATAGCCATGCTTGTAGGGGAAGGCTTTAATAAAAATAAGTATATTATTTATATATACTAGGCTTAGGGTATTATAGTTAAAATAACTTAATTTATTATTAAAAAAAAAATTACTAAAACGTTTTAATTTTAGGGTTTTATACTTATTAATAATTTTTTTTACATGGTTTTTATACTTAGCTAGCTATAGTAGGTATAATATTTTTAAATTTAATAGGTATACCTTACCTAATAGCCTAAGGTATATTAGCATAATATTAATTATATATTTTTAAAAAAACTTATTTAAAAATAATACCTCCGCCCGGGAAAATTAAAAGCTTTATATTTACTTAACTAGTAGTGCTAGTATTATAAATATTATTTATTTTATATTATAGCTAGTAAATAAAAAAAAGGCTAAAAAAAATATAATATTAATATTAAAATTAATTTTTAACTTATTCCTAGGCTTTAATATTATATTATTTATATATTTATTTATTAAAAGGCTTAGCTTACTAGGGGCTAGTTTAATTACTATAATAAAGGGCTTAATAAAGGGCTTAATAAAGGGCTTAATAAGGGGCTTAATAAAAAGCTTAATATTTAATAAAAAAATAAAGGTTTATAATAGGGCAGAGGTATAAAAAATAAAAGTATTTAAAAATAAAAAAAATATATTTATTAAAATATTTAAAATTAAAAAAATTAAATATATTTTTTAGTTATATTATACTTATTAAAATATTTTTAAGGTATAAAGCTAGTAATTTAAAATATAAAATAAAAAAATAAATAAAATACTTAAAGGTATAAAGCTAGTAATTTAAAATATAAAATAAAAAAATAAAAAAAATACTTAAAGGTATAAAGCTAGTAATTTAAAATATAA
>NW_020797904.1:939397-964231 GCF_003369625.1 Aspergillus mulundensis | reverse complement strand
TAAAATAAAAAAATAAAAAAAATACTTAAAGGCGCGGAGCTAGCAATTTAAGGTGCAAGATAAAAAAATAAGAAAAACACTTAAAGGCGCGGAGCTGGCAATTCCAACTAGCTATTTTTTAAATTTAGTTTTTTTAAAAATTTTTTTTTAAAAATTATTAACTTAAAAATAAACTAATCCAGGGTTAATTTTTAAAGTATTACCTAAATATTAGCTTTTATTATTAGCTCCCCTTTATAATTAATAATATTTTTAAGCTAATTTATAAAAATATTAATATTTTTATAATAAACCTTTTTACTAGAATATTTAATTAAAATATTTTTTAGAATATTAAGGTTAAAATATCCTATTTTATTAGTTTACTAACCACCACTATTATTATTAGCAGGGTAATTTTATTTATTTTTTTATTAAATATTCCTGTGTTGCTAATATTTATTTTAAGGTTTAAACTTATTAAGGTTATTATTATTATTATTATTATTATTATTATTATTTAAATTATTATTAGGGTTTTTTTAGCTATATTATTTTAATTCTTATTTAGCCTTTTTTTTATTATTTAAAATATTTATAAGGGCATTTACCAGCTAGCTAATTATTATATTATATATTATTAAAATAATTTATATTTTTATTTACTTTAGTATTAATACTAGTATTAGCTATTATATTTTTTTTTTAATTTATAAGCTTTTGGAAGTTCTTTGCAATACCTTTTATTATTTTTATTTAATTATTTATTTATTATTAATTAAGTAAGATTTAAGCTATTATATTTACTATTAATAGCTAGTTTTTAAAATTTAGCCTTTTTTATTTTTTTAAATTATTCCGGCCTGGGCCCTTATTATAATAAAAAAATTTATTAATACTAGTAAATTTACTAATACTAGTTATTTTAAATATATTAATTTTAAAAAAAAAATAAGGTGGTTTATATTTTTATATAACATGGGATATAATATAAGTTATTTTTTTTATTAAGGTTACTAAGTTTGTTAAACTTTTTACTTTTTTAATATTAAATTTTTTTACTTTATTATTTTTAAGCACGGAAAATATATTTTTTTATTTAATTAATGTGTTAAAAACTAATAATATTTTTAGGCTTATAAAAAAAAACCTAGTACTTTTATATTTTTTAAAAAAAGTTTTATTATAAGAACTTTTACTTATATTATAATGTTAAAAACTTTAATAATATAAAAAATAATTTTTATAACTTATTTTACTAATTATTATAATACTTTTAAAGTAACTTTAGCAAGTAAAGTTAGCGCGCTAAAAAAGTGGTTAACTAAAAAATAATTTACTAAAAATATTTTAGTTTTTATTTAGTAAGGTGCTTATTATATTATATTAAGGCTAGGTAGGGGTGTAAAATTATATTTTAAAGTATATTTAAAAAAAAAAAGCAAGCGGCTTTAAATTTTTTTTAAAAGTAAAAAAAATAAGTAATATTATATTAATAAGCTCCTGCATAGTAAATTTTATAATAAATATAAAAAATATTAAATAGGATTTTAAGCATAAATATAATTATAATTAACTTAAAGCTTTTTTTAGTGTTTTAACTAAAAGTAAGGGTAATTAAAGGTATAAAAATTTTTTTATAATTTTATATTATTTGCATAGGCATAAAAATTTTTTAATAACTAAATATAAAATACTTTAATTTATATTTTAATTTAGTAAAAATTAATATAGTTATATAAAAAAAATAATTTTTTTTTTATAAACCATGCCAAGCGTATAATTTTTATATTAAAATTATAAATAAAATTAGATTTTAAAGTACGGGAAAAGTAAAATATTTAATATTTTAATTTTAAAGTTTAGGAAAAATAGGCTAATATTAATTTAAAAAAAGCTTTTTTTATTAATAGTAAATATTAATGGTGGTAAAATAAGAAATAAAATACTACTAATTAATAATATTTACCATGGTTATGGTTTTAACTTTAAAAGCTTTAAAAATTAAGTAAATATTTTTTAAAAAAATTTTAAATTATATTAAGACATGCTATTACTTATTAAACCTAATAAGGTAATATAATAAAATAGTAAAAAGTTAATTTTTTTAAGTAACTATCTTGGCGGGTAAGTAAATACATGCTAATAACTAAGCAGGAAGAACCAAGCGTGTAGATAATACTAAGTGGAGGAAGAAGAGGAACAAGAACATAACAACTTATATTAGCTTAAAAACTTTTAATTTTATAAGCTAGTAATTAGTTTTTGCTTTTAAAATTATATAATTAAAAAATAAAATAGGCTTAATATTTATAAGTATTAAAAGCTTTTTTAAATTAATTTTAAAATCTTCCTTAATATAAAAAACTATAATATTAATTTATTTCTTGCAGGCGTTTATATTAATATAAAGATTTTAATAAAATAAATAGTATATTAACTAAAATAGGTTATAAAAGTATAATTAAATAGTATTAAAAGCTTTTTTTTTACTACTATTACTAAAAAAAGCTTAATTTTTAAGGTATACGCTTTTTATGCATGCAACTTTTTATAAAAATTTAGTATACCTTTTAAAAAATAAGTTTTTTTTTTATTATAATAGTTTTATTTTCACGGTATAGTAAAAAATATACTTTAAAAACTAATTTATTATATTAATATAAGTATTTAAATTTACTAATATTTCTAGAAACTTTAATAATATTAATACCTTAACTTTATTTATAATAGCTATTTATTTTAATAAAAAAAATTTTTTAGTAGTTTAGTTAAAAAAACCTAAAAAAGTTTTTTTAAAATTTAGGAAAATTTTTAATTTCCTGCACTTTATTAAAAATACTTTTAAATATTATAAATAATTATTAAAAATAAAAAAATATATAATAAAGTTATTAATATAAGTATGTAAAAACTTTTATAATATTTAAAAGTAATTATTAATATTATATTAAATATAAGCAACGCTATTAATAAAACCTATTAAATATATTAATAATATTTCTTACTTTTTATATAATATTACTATTATATATATTTAGGCTAAAGGGTAAAAAAACTATTAATAAAATAATAAAATATTATTTATAATAAAAATAAAAGTATCCCTAGTAACTTTTACTAGTATTTTTACTTATATAAGTAAAAAATATATATTCTTAACTTATTATTTATTTAAGTTATAAATATTTTATATTAATTAGCTAAAACTTTTATTAGTTTCCCTAGGCTTATAAATAATAAAAACAAGCTATAATATTAAAGTAATACTAGTTATTTATTTATTTTTTATTAATATAACTTATTATAAACTTTATTAATTTTTTATTAATTATAACAAGCTAAAAAATAAACCTTAATTATTTTTTTTAAAGTAGTCCTCCTAGCCAGGTTTAAAATATATTTATATTTAATTTTTTTTAATATATTTATTATTTATTTATAAATTTATAAATTTATAAATTTTTATACTAAAGCTTTAAGTATTATAATTACTTTTATATTCCTATAAACTATAATATTATTATGTAATTTTATTTTTAATAATTTATTTATTATTAAGGGGGGTATAAAAGGGTCATGTGCCTTAAATAATAATTTTATTAAAATAAATAAATATTTTTTATGCATAATTATATTTTTAGTATTTAGTTAATAAATTTTTAATACCTTAAACTTAAATAATAAACCTAATTTTATACCTTTCTTAAGTAATACTAGAATATTTATATTATTAATAGTAATAACAAAGTTAAAATTACTATTAATTATATAAGTATATAAGGATAATTATTCTTGCTACCACGGCTTAAATAAGTAATTTTTATTTTTTAAAAAATTTATATATAATTATACTAGCACTTTTTAAAAAAAAAATAGTTATATTATTATTTAGTTTATAGTATATACTTACTATAGTTAGTAATAATATAAATATAGCATAATTATAATAAAAACTATTATATTATTATAAGTAATAATTTAAAAAAAAATTTTACTTAAATTTATTATTATACCATGGGGGGCTAAACTATTAATATTAATTAATAAATTAACTTTTAAATATAATATTAAATATGCTTTTATTATTATTTTTACTACTATATTTTTTAAAATATTTCCTTATATTTATTTTACCTTAAAATAAATAACTATATAAATTAGTTTATTAAGCCTGTATTAATTTTTTTAAGCAAAATTAATAATAAATATTAATATATTAAAATATTTAAATAATTTTAAGTTAAAAATATTTTATTAATTAAAGTAAGTATGAACCTAAAATTAATATAAATTTAATAAGGGGCTTTATTAATAGTAAAAAATATTTTTATTAAAGTATACCTTTAGTTTTTAAAAAAAGTTTAGGTAAAATAGTAAAAATAAGTTTAAGAAACTTTATAATTAATATACTAAAAAAATATAATATATAATAAAATTATTACTAGTATATATAAATAGGTGCTTGTGTAGCTTATTATTTAATTAAAAAATAAAATAATATATGTAATAGCTAATTTTATAAAAATTTTTAAATTTATACTTTTTTTTAAAAGGTTTATTATATTTTTTAAAAAAATTTTAAAAATTATAAACTTTATTATTAGTAAAGTTTCTTGCAAAGTTTCCCTTAAGGTTTTTTAAATTTAAAGTAATAAACTTATTAAAATTAGTATAATAAGTATAGGAGTAATAATTATTAAAAAAAATTTTAATTATTATTTTAATATAATTATTATTAATATTATTACTATTAAAAGCCCTAAAAGTTCTTATTTTAAGAATAGGACTATTAATTTTAATTATATTATTAATCTTAAAAATAATAATTTTAAAAATATTACTAGTTTTACAGGGGCGCTTATATTTAAGTATTATTTTATAAAGTATTAGCTAGTATATTTTATTTTTATTAAAAGTTTTTTTATTATATATAGTGTTAAGGGTTTAAGTTTATATATTAAGATTTTTATATTAAAGCACGCTAGGGTTAGGTTTAATTATTATAAAAATATTATTTAATATATTTATAAAAGGCTTATACTAATTAACATGCCTATAGCTAAAACTTATTAAATTAATTAATTTACTTTTTTTATAAAATACCTATAAACTTTAAAATTATTATATTATTTTTTTAAGGGCTTATTAATAATATTTTTTAAGAAAATATTTAAGTTTTACCAGGCTTTTAATACTAATAAAAAATTTTAGTTAAACTTTTTATACTACTTTACTAAAGCTATTATATTAAATATATAAGTAATAAATAAATACCTAGCTTAAATATTAATTACTATGTAATATAAATTATTTAGCCTAGATTTTACTTTATTAGCTAGTAGTTTAAATTTTTTTAAGCTATTTATACTAGTTCTTAATATTATTAAATATAATTAATTTTTTATATTAAACTTAATTAAGCTTTAAATTATACTAATATATAGTTTTATTTTATAAATATATTTTTAAATTTTAGTATATTTTAAAAATATTCCTAGTTTTTAATATACTGCGGATTTAAGTTATAAACATGTAAATATTATAAAAATAAGGCTTATTATTTTACTTAACCTTTATTTTAAAACCTTAATTAAGTAGTATATCCAGGTAAAAAAATTTAATATTAACCACTTTTTAATAAAAATATTTAGTATTATTTTTTATTTCCTACTGCTTATTATTTATAATATTTTTATTAAAATTAATATTTATTACTGCCTGTGCTATTAGTATAGCTAATATTATTAATTATTATTAAAAAAAGCTAGTAAATTTAAAATTTTTTATAATATTATTATTAGCTAGTCCTGCTTTATTTCCTGCTATATTATTATTATTTTATTTAATATTTAATAAAAATTTTAAATTTAAGCCTAAAAAACACGTTTTATTATTTTTAGTAAATATCTTATTTTTTTTATAATTTTAAAATAATTATGGAAGATCCAATAAATTAGTTAATAATAAAGGTAAGGGTAAAAATAGTCTTTTTTAATAGTTTTTTAAAACCCGGTATTTATAATATATTAGGTAATAAAAAAGGTTTTATAACTAGTGCTATAGTTAGTTTTAAAATTAAAAAAATAAATATTATAAATGTAGGGCGTGAAAAAGTTAAAAGTTATAATTTATTATATTTAAATACTAAAGGTATATTATTTTTTTTTAAAAAAAAAAGTAAAATTTAAATAAAAGTTAATTATTATTATAAATTATAATTTTTTATAAGCTATTATTAAACCTTAAAATTAATAAATTTAGTTATTTAAAAAAAAATTTATAGCTATGTATTTAAACTAATCTTTATTAATAATAGGCTTTTAGTTTAAATAAAATAAAAAAATAAATTTTACTTAAGTTAAATATTTTAGTAAGATTTTACTAGTATAGTTATATTATAAATAATAATAAAAGTTATATATATTTATAATAGTTTTATATAAGTTATTAAAAAATAATAATAATAATATAAGCAAGAAAGGTTTTAATAAATTAAAAGTATATAGTATATATAAGTAGCAAGCTTAAAAATATAATTATAAAATAAAGTTAAATAATTAAATTACCGCTCTTGCCTAAATTTAGTAATTAAATTTTTTTTTTAAAAATTTATAATATTATTACTTATTAATAGGCTATTAGGCCACCTAGTTACCTAGTTAGTATAAAAAATTAAAAGGTAGTAAATAATAAATTAATTAAATTAATTAAATTTATTAAAGGTATTAAAAAACTTAAAGTAGGGAAAGCTATATATATAAAAATTTCCAAAAGTTAAGGAGTTAAAGTTATGCCATTATAATAAAAGCTAAAGTAAAAGCTTTTAATAAAAGCTTTAAAAACTTTTAAGCTTTAAAAACTTTTAAAATTAAAAATTTTACTTATAATTATAATTAAAAACATGTTACTATTATTATAATAATAGCTAGGTAATACTTAAAAAAATATTATATAATAAAAAAATATTAATAATTAACTATAAATGGCTATAAGGCTATTTATTTATATAATAAATAACTTAGGCATAAGTTAGCAATATCCGCAGGATCTAACCATAATAAAAAAGGTATATACTTACAGGGGCTATCTTGTTTTAAGTTTTAAAAAATTTTTAAAAAAAAAATTATAAGGGCGCTTTAAAATTAAAATTAAAATATTATGCCTAGCTGCCTTAGGCAGTAATACTATATTTAAATTTAGTAATAAAATAAAATAATTAAATTAATTTTTTATTTTTAACTTTAAATATAAATTACATGCAAACTATACCACTTTATAAACCTAAAAATAATTTATTTTATAATACTTAATAAAATTTATAATTTAAATTACTTTTTATAAAATAAAAATATAAATTTATAAATTGCGAGGGCGCAATTACTTAAAAAAAGTATTATTATTATTATTATAATATTATAATTCTATAATTTAGCAGCCTAAGGCTACTTAATAAAAAAAATTTTAATATTAATTTAACCACGCGCTAAGGTGGTGGTTAGTTATATAATATATAAAATACTAGTTTAACTTAAAACTTTAACTTAAAAAATTAGTAATTAATTTTTATTATAAATATATAATGCTTTCCTATTACGGTAATTTATATTTTCCTAATCTTAGCGTAGTATATAATAGCGCCCTTACACAAAAGTAATAATTTATATTTTAAATTTATATTTTTATTATATCTAAGTTAATACAGCCCCCGTACTTAGTAGTATACTTAAAATTAAATTTTTTTAAGTAAACTATTTTTAATAAATAAGTAAATTTTAGGTATTTATTTAGCACTTGCAAAATAAATTATTTAAAATAATAAATTAAATAAATTATTTACAGGTTTTTTTAGCCTAGCTAGTTTATTTTTTTAAAAAAATTAATTTTTATATATTATAAATTATATTACGCAATAATTACAGTGTTAGTACGGTTGATTAAGTTTATAAAATGTTTTATAATAATTAGTTAATTAAAGTTAAATAAAATACTAAAAAAAGTTTTAATAAATTAAATATTAAATAAAAAACTAGTTAAAGTTATTAATATTTTTTTATTTTTTTAATAATTTTTATAGCATAAGTATTACCCTTGCTTAATATTCTTAACTATTACCCTTGCTTTAAAAAGCTAGTAGTAATAATATTTATTATAAAAAACTTTTATATAATTAAGGTTAAGTTACTAGTTAAAAATTTTAAACTTTTTTATTTATATAATTAAAAATATAATTTTTTAATTAAATATACTAGTAAGGTAATAGCCCTTATTATTATAAATTATAAAAAAATCCTAGCTACCTTGCTACCCAAGCATAAATCTTTTTAAAATAATAATTAAATAAATATTTTTGCTAGTGCTAATAAAAGCCTAAAAGGGGTTTTTAAGTTAAATAATTATTAATTATTTTTTATTAATATTTTTAATATAGCTTTTACGCCCTTTAAAAAATTTAAGTTTTAATCTTTTTTATTAAAAAGGTACAGGTAATATTAAATAATTTATATTATTAGTAAGCTTTACTATAAATATATTATTAAGTAATCTTAATAATTAAGTGCTATAATTACCTTATTACTATATATAATTAAATCTTATAATATTAAAAAAGCTTATTAATTAAATAATTAAAAATATATTATTAAATATAATAATACTAGTGCTAGAAATTACCTGGCTACTAAGGCTAAGTAATTAAAAAAATATAAAAAAAAAACTAAATATAAAATTATTTAAAGGTTTTTTATTAAAGCCTTTAAGTAATTTATATAACTTTTATTTAAGGTGGTAAGGCCTAAGTATTATTTAAGACTATTAATGTGGCGACCATGAGTCACATACCTCTCTTACCTCCCGTACTTTGTACGCTATGCTTAGCTAAGAATCTTACTAAGCTAATAGGTAGATAAAAAGGCTAGTTTCCCTTTTTTTAATAAAGCTATTTCTCTTTAAACTTTTAATTTACTTATAAGTAATAGCATGTTTAGTAAATCTGGTTTTTTAATTTTCTATATTTACTTAAACTATAAAATATATAATACTTTAAATCTTTAACTTTAATATAATATAAATAATATTTTATGTTTTTTCTCAAAATACCTGCATTTTTTAAATTTTTTAATTTTTTAATTTTTTATATTTACTTAAACTATAAAATATACTACTTTAAATTTTTAATTTTAATACCTTATAAATCACGCTTCGCGTTTTTTAAAATAACTAAATTTTTTTTATTTTACTTATAATATTTGCCTTTTACCTAGTTGGACCTTTATAAACTAAGTAATAATATTATTATTTTTTTTTATAAATATTAGCTTAAGGTAATCTTGCCACTTAAATTTTATTATATTATATTTTTTTTACTTAGCTAGTACTAAGTACCCCTTTATTAATAACTAATATATTTATTTTTAGTTTAACATGTTTATTTATTTTAAATAAATATTAAGCAGCTTTAATAAACGCCTTTATTTTTGCTTAGCTAAGCTAGGCTATTAGCTAAATATATATTATTTAATAATTTTAAGTTAATTATATATAAATTAATTACTAGGTTTAATAATTTATTTATTTCTTTATATTATATTTATACTTTTAGCCCCTTTTTTATTATAAAACCTTAAGTATTTTATTAATTAATTTATTAGTTAAATTATGCTTAGTAACACTGTTAAAAAGTTCTTATATTTTATTTATATTTTTAAAATTAATAATTTTAAGAAGTTTATTAAGTAAAAAGTAAAAAACTTTAATATTAAAATAAATAATACTATATTACTAAATTTATTAGGCGTAGCTTGGCCGCGTTTATATTTTATATTTTATTTATACTTTTAATTATGTTTTATATTTAAAAAATATTTTTTTATATTTTTAAATAATAAGGTATTCTTATTAAAACCACCTACTACTAAATTAGTTTCTTATTATATAAATATAAAAGTTATTATAAATATAAAAAGTAAAAGCAAGAGACATCTAGTAATTTTTAAAAATAATAAAAAAAATAAATAAATTAATATAATAAATAAGGACTTATTATAAAAGTTAAAAAAGCTTATATATAAATACCCTTTGCTATACTAAAGCTTAAAATTAAAAAGTATAATATTTAAATTATTTAAAAATATTACTAGCTTTAGTTAATAACCTGCTTTTTTTTAAAAAAAAAATTTTAAAACCCTTAAAATTCTTAATATTAAAAAGTACTTAAACCTAGTTTTAGGGATATTATAGCTTTATTAATAATAATAAATAATAAGCTTATATATTTTAAAAATTATTTTTAATAAAAAAATTACCTATAATAGCCTTATAAGTAATATAAAAATTATAAACCTAAATAACTATACTAACTAGTAAGTAATAATAATAATACTTAATATACTAGCACCTAAAAGTTTAATAAAATTAATTATTTTTAGCTTAATATAAAAAATAATATTATTATTAAGTAAAAAAAACTACTATATTTTATAAAAATATTTATACTTTTATTTTACGCCTTAAAAATATTATATTTTATAAAAGTAAAGTAATAATTAAATTTAATTTAATTATTTATTTATAAGGTGCTACCTTATATTAAAGTATATTTTAATTAAATAAGCTTAAAAAAATAGGCCTGTAAAATGCTTTACTTAAAAAAAAATAATTTATATAATTAATTAAAAGATTTAAGCTTAATTTTTATTTTACTTTTTTAAAGCTATAAAATTTAAAGTATAGCTATATTAATATAAAAATTAGGAATTTATTTTAATTTTATATTAAAAAAGTTATATATTATTACCATGTTACCTAAATTATTAATACTTTTAATTAAATATTTATAGTTTAAAGTTATTTTAACCCCGCGCTATAGCATGATATTTAAAAACTTTTTTTAATATAATAATAAATAAGTTTTTATAATTTTTTAAAAAACAAGAATATTTATAGTAAAACTTAGCTATTAAATTTAATAAAAAATATAATAATTACTTTAATTATGCTAATAAAGCTTAGTATTTTTTTAATACTAAAATAATACTTACTTTAGGCTATATATACTCCTATATCTAGTAGTATATTATTTTTAGTTATTTTTTTATATTTAGTAATAAAATTAATACTATACTTAGCAATAAAACTAGGGCAGCCAGTTTTAATTTTATAATTAATAAAATACTTAAAGCTATTAACAAATCCTATAATAAGTTTATAATTTAAATAATAAAAATAAATATAATAATAAAGGTAGTGCTTTATAATAGCCATAAAATTAAAAAAATAATAACTATTAAAATAATTATACTTATAATATTAAATATAATATAAACTAATTTACTATAGCCCTTGCTAATATTAAAGCTTTTTTAATTACTATAATATTATATATTAATTTTAATATTTTATTATTTTTAGTAATATATACTAACCCTAATATTCTTATTTTTTTATATTATATACTAATTTAAGTACTTTTTTTTATAATATATGCTAGTTTTATACTACCCATGGTTATATATATTACTTTTATTATTCCTATTTTTAACACCGCGTATTAAGGTACTATAAATAAAAATAATAATAATAATAATAATAATAATAATAATATTAATATAGAAGCCTATGGAGTTAGCCTTAGTAAAAATAAAAATATATTTATTAAGTACTTAATATATTATATATAATTTACCTTAAATAACCTATTACATAAGTATTTATATTAAAATTATAATATTTTTAATAAAAATATATTTTTTACTATACTTAAAGACTATAACACGCCTGCCTTATTTAATAAAAATATTTTAAATTTTAATATAATAAACCTCCCTGCTTTGCATGTAACTTTTATAATAAATATAAATAATACTTATATTATAAGCTTAAAACATGTTAATTTTTAAAACATGTCCTTACTTTATACCTTTTATAATATAATTATATTAGCTAGTTTTAATATTACTAAAAGCTATAATAAAGTAGTACTAAATATAGGCTATACTTGGTCCGTGGGAAACAAGAATTTATTTTTCTTGCTTATTATTTAGTAAAAACACTAATATATTTATAAGGATTTTAGTAATAATATTTATAGTAAAAAGCGCTAGCGCTAAATTACTACTAGGTATAAAAATCTTAGCTAAAAAGGATTTTATTATTTATTATAAAAAATTTATTATTACTATAAGGTCTTATAACAGCCTAAAAATTTTAATTACTTATTATATAAAGTCTTGCTTTATAAATATATTTATTTATACTTTAAAAAAAATAATCTTACCGCCTTGCTCTCGCGTATAAATTTTTATATTTATAAAAATTTTATTATTTTAAAATTATAATTTATTATTTAAGCTAACTTATATACTAGCAGGTGGTTTAACTTTTAAAAAGCTAGTTATTTATACTTACCTTATTAATTACACCCTTTTTTTTATTAAGGCTATTAATAAAAGCTCCGCCCTTATTACTATTACTTATTATATTAGGCTAAAAATACTTATTAATTTTTTATATATAAATATTAATATAATAAATTTTAATATATTAAAACTAGCACGCGGGCTATATAAAATAAATAAAAATTTTTAATTTTTAAAAATAGCTTATAACTAAAAAAATATTAAGTTACTTAAATTAGTTAAATTAATATGCATGTAAATATTTTTTATATATAGCTAAAGCCTTATTAAAGCACGGGTTTAATTATTAATATAAAAAATATATTTAACATGTAATAAGACGGGCTATGTAAAATACTTTTATAGTAAATATTAATAATATTATAAAAAACTTAAAAAATGTTAAAAAATTCTTAAAAAGCATAAAAAATATTAAAAAACTTTTAAAAAGCTTGCTAAAAAATATAAAAGCCAACTTAAACTTAATTAATTTACTTTATAAAAAAGATTTTTTTACTAAAAAGACCTCTTTTTTTTTAAATAATATTACTTTTTATTATAGTAAAGACCACACTAAATATATAAAATATAAATATTAAAGGCTAATTAAATAATTTAATATTTAGGCAAGGCTTAATAGTTTAAACATAGGTGTTATATACTTATTAAAAAGCTAATAAATAATAATACTAATAAAAAAAGGCTGGAAATACTTATTAAAACCGCGTGTTTATTATATTTTTTTAGTAAATTAAAAGGTTATTAATAAAACTTTTAACTTTTTGCATGCCTAGTAAAAAATAAACAAAGTTATTAATTATATATTAACTAGCTTTTTAGTTTTTATTATATAGTATATAATTTTAAACTATAATAATTAAAAAAGTATAAAAAACATGTTATTATAAATTTATATATAATAAATAAAAAGTTATAACTTAATTTTTATCTTATTTTAATATAAAATAAAATTATTTAAATAATAAAAGGTTACAAGTATATTTTTATTATTAATACTTATAAATTTTTTTATTAATAGCTTATTACCCGTGGATATTAAAAATAACTAGTAGTTATTTTTTATTATAAATAAAAAGTTTTTAATATTACTATTATAGGTTTTATAAACTTTATTTTTTTATATTTAATAAAAAATAAATTTAAGCCTAAAAAAATTTAAAGCTTTTATAAAAGTTTATATTAATAATATTATTATTATATTATAAATTTTTAAAAACTACTTGTTATATTTTTTTTAGTTTTTAAATATTTTAAAAATTTAAATATAAAGCTTAAGCCCTTTAAAGCTTTTTTAAAATTTTTATTTATTTAGCTACTTAGCTAGTATATTAATACTTTTAAGCTAACTATACTAGCTAAAAAATTAAAGGTAATCTTTACCCTTTTTTTATTTATATTTAAAAATTTTAAATATTATATAGGCTTAATAAGCTAGTTTTAAAACTATATTAAATATTATGCTTTGCAAGTTAAACCTTTATAAGCTTAAAAAATAAGGCTTTTATAAATAATACTTATTAAAGGTTAGGCACGCTAAAAATATACCTATAAAATATAAATATTTTTTTTAATAAATAATAAGCTACACGCTTTTAATAATCTTTAAAATAAATTTAAAAAGTTATAATTTTTATAGTATTTTAATAAAAATATTATTTTTTATATTAACCTTAATACCTTTAAATTTAATTATAATATAATAGTTTACTATTTACCCCTGGACTATATTTATAAAAACCTTATAATTTTATTTATATATATATATATGTGTTTAATGCTTTTTTTAAGCAGGACTTTAATTAAAGCTAAAACTTTATATTAATTAATAAAGTTAAAGGTGTTATATTTAATATAAACTTTATATAAAATTTATTATTTTATTAAGTTTATAACATAAGTTATTATATATATAAACCATGCCTTAATAATTAAAATTTTAAAGTAAATAAGTTTAAACTTAGTTATAATAAAAAACTTAAATTTTGAGCTTGTATAAGTAAGTTAGTATATTTAATAATTTTTATTATTAATTTTTTATAAACTAGGCTATATAAATATAATATTAAACGCGCTTTCCCGCCTTTTTAAAAAAATAAAATAATAAATAATTGTACCTTTAATTTAAATAATTTTATAAAAGTTTTAATAGCCTTTTTTATAAACCTAGCAAGGCAAAGCTTTTTATTTTTATTATTATTTAATTTTTTTAAATAATACTTAAAGGCTAGCTACTTATTAAATAAAAAAGTCTTTTTAATTATTAATACTTTATATTATAATTCTAATACAAAGCTATCCTATAAACTAAATATTAATAACTTACTTTTTATAATTAAATAATATATAATAAAAAATAAAATTATAAAAAATCCCTAGCTTTATATACCTTATTATATAAAAAAAATATTTTTTTAGCTAATTTATAACGCCCGTGGCTATTAAAATATTAATAAAGTATTTAAATATATAAAAGGTATTACTTTTTATTAAGCTAAAAGCAAACTATAGTAATATATTACCTATTACTTAAAATACTAAAAAAACTAATATTTATAAGTACCTGCCTTATAATAGCTTATAATTAATTTTTTTTACTTATTTTTTTAATATAGTAACTATAAACTTTATTACTATATTATTAATTAATGGCTATACTTTTAATAATAAAGTGCAGGCTATTAATAATTTTAATTAATTACTAGTACTTATTAATAAATTTATAAAGTATATTAGCCTAGTGCCGGGCTATTTTATATAAACTATATTATAATAAGATTATACTTTAATTTAATATTTTTAAAGCTATAATTAAGGTATCCCACGCCACTTTTTTTTTAATAAAAATATATATTTTATAGTTAAATTATAGCAAGGCTTATTAAATAGTTTATTTAATATAAATTAATACTTTTTAATAGCTTTGCACCTATAAATTAATAAATAATTAAAATATATTATTTAAGTTATTAAAGCTATAATTTATTATATAACCATGTAAAACCTATTATAATTATTATAATTATTTAATATTATAATAACCTTAAATTTATTTAAAAATTACTTTATACTAAATACTTTATATAAGCTATTTTTTAAAATTAATTTACATGTTTTATAAAATATATTATATTATACTTTTAAAAAGCAAGATTTTAATACATGCCTTTATATAAAAAAAGTAATAAATTATACCTTTATTTATATAAAAACTACTTATAATATTAAATATAAGCTTATTAAGTTTAAAAAAGGTAATAATATTTACTTAAAACTTTATAAAGGTTATTATTTATTTTTGCCTAAGAACTTACTTATAAAGTTTATATATTAATATATAAGTTTTTTTATAATTTTTAATTATATTAGCCGCCTTTTATATTACCTAAAACTACTAAATTTAAAAAAAATTTATTTAGTTATTTTTATAGCCTAGCTTAAACCTATTTTAAAAATAAAAAATTTTTATAACTATAATTATTTAAAGCCTTTACTAATAATAAATAAATTACACCCTAAAAAAAATAATTATTATAAATTAAAATACTTATTAAATAAGTATATTTAATAAATAGGCCGCGCGAGGACCCCTTATATTAAATATTTTATATAATATTTAAAATATTTAGTAAATTTAAATAAATAAGTGCGTATAAAAAACCTTGGCTATAATAAGCTAATATAATAATATAATTATAAAAATATTAAATAAGTTACCACTTAAGCTTAATAATTTAATAGCTTATTATATTACTTTTTAATTTTACACTTTTTTTTACCCTACTTTTTATTTACTACCTAATTTTAATAGTTTTATCTTTACCTAGACCCTAATAATTTTAAGTATTTTATTTATAATTTTTATTCCTCCTGCTACCTATTTTTTTTTATTTTTATTTTTATACTTATCCCTTTTTTATTTACTACTTACTTTTTATATATAATAAGCAAGTTAATATATAGTAGCCTATAAAGGCTAAAATTTATATAACCTTATAATTTAATAATTAAGTTATTAAACCCCTTTAATTTAGGTAAAAACTTTAAAAAATAACACTGCCTTATTAAAAAGCTTACTAACTTTGATAATAACAAGCTTACTAAAAATAATATAAAAAATAATAATTTTAATATTTTAATACCTAATATTACCTACTTTAATAAATTTTTTATATCCTTTAATAAATTAGACATGTTATCTACTTTAAAAAAACAAGTAAAAAAATATAAAATAAGTAATAAGCGTGCTAGAAAATTTTTTAAAAAAAAATCTTAATTAAATATAATACTGCCCGTAATATTTATATAAATAAATATATTATTTTACTTTTTTTTTGCTTTTAATTATTTTAAGTAAATTAATAGCTTAAAAATTACTAGTTTTTTTACTTTACCTACCAGGTGCCTGGAAATACCACGCTAGTAACTAATATTTATACTTAAAATTAAAATTAGCCGCCTTAATTTTATAAAAGGCCTAAAACTTACTAAAAAATTTAAAAAGGGCTTTTAAATTTATAAAAATATAAAAGTTTTATTATATTAATAAAATAACGCCCTATTTTATAATATTTAAGCTAAAGAATTTTTAACACTAAGATTAATTTATTAAATATTTTATTATATAATAATTTTTTTAACAAGCTTAAGCACCTAATTTTACTGAAAAAACTTGCAGAGGGCTACCTGCGTAATATTATAAATAATAATATTATTTTTTTAATAAAAATATATACCTACTATTATAAGTTATATAAATAAAAATTAAAGCGCCTTTTTTTTATTTTTTATAAAATATTTATACTTTTTACCTAAGAAATACTTGCAAGATAAATAGTAGTAATATTATAAAAATTAAATTAAAAAATAAAATAAATATAATAATTTTATAAAATATAAAGCCCTTACTTATAAAAAACCACTAATTTTTATAACCCTAAAAAATATTAATTTTAAAAACTTTAGTTATTACTTTAATACTTTTATTTATATTTTATTAATAATTTTACCTTTTAATCTTCCCCCACGTGCGGAGCACTTATATTTTAAAAGTTTTTATAATAATAAAAATATATTACCCTGCTTGCAGGCCTTACTTAAAAAGGTTAATTTTTTATATTTAATTATTATTTTTACTTTAATATTTTATATTAAGGCTTTTTAAAAAAATACTAAGCTAAAGCTTCTAAAAATAATTAATTAAAATAATATTAATAATAACCTTAATACCTGCTTTAAAAAAATAGCTTAAAAAATAATAAGCCTACTAAATTAATTTACCTTAAAAACCAGGTTTTACTTTATAACTTTATAAAATAAAAATTTATATAATAATTAAATATAACTACTAGGTATTTTAGGGTTAATTTAAAAGCCTATAATATTAAGGCTTTTTTAATATAACTAGTAAATTTAAAAAACTAGCCCCGTGGCCTTTAATTAATTTATAAAGTTAATATTAAATTATACCTAAATTTTAATATAAAGTATATTTAAAAACTACCTTTTAATTATTTTTAGGCTAAACTATCCTAATAAATTAAAAATAATAATAATAATTAAATATAGGCTATGCATGGCTGCTAGGTGCTTATAATATTAAAAAATAAGTATTTTAAAAATTTTTTACTTATTATTAAAAATATAAATAAATAGCCCCTTAAAGCTAAAGTAAAAATACTACTAAAAGCTTTAAATTTTATAAAAAAACTTTTAATTTTTTGCTTTTTATACTTTTTATTTTTTGCTTTTATATATTCTTACCTTTATTTTTTACTTTTTATACTTTTTATTTCTTGCTTTTTATATATCCTTACTTATATATATATTATACCTACTATTTCCTGTAATTTTTATATTTTTTTTTATTTTTTTTAACTAGTTAAAAATAATTAAATTTTTTATTCCCTGGTATTATAATAACCATAAGTTACATATTTTTTTTACCTCCTGTACTTTATACGCTATGCTTAGCTAAGAATCTTACTAAGCTAGTAGGTAGATAAAAAGGCTAGTTTCCCTTTTTCTAATAAAGCCATCTTCTCCTAAACTCTCAATCTGCCTACAATTAATATCCCTAGGCCTTGGCATTACCACGGCTAATAAAGTGGCCTAATAAAGCCACATTTTTATAGTAAACCTTTTTACTTAAATACTTTATAAAAGCATTTTTAAAATATTAAGATTAAAGTAGCTTATTTTATTAATTTACTAAGAACGATTACTATTAGCTAAGTAATTTTATTTATTTTTTTACTAAATATTTCGGCGGCGCTAATATTTATTTTAAGGTTAAAATTTATTAAGGTTATTATTATTAGGATTATTACTATTACTATTATTATCATTATTAATATTAATATTCTTCTTCTTATTATTATTATTATTATTATTCTTATTATTATTATTATTATTATTATTATTATTATTATTATTATTATTATTATTATTATTATTATTATTATTATTATTATTATTATTATTATNTTATTATTATTATTATTATTATTATTATTATTATTATTATTATTATTATTATTATTATTATTATTATTATTGTTATTATTATTATTATTATTGTTATTATTATTACTTAAATTATTATCCGGATTTCCTTTAGCTATATTATTTTAATTATTTTAATTTTTATTTAGTCTCCTCCAGGGTTTAAAATATTTTTTATAATATTTATTAAAATACTTGCTAAGGTAATTTATATTATTATTTTTTTTATTATTAATATTAATATTAACTATTATATTTTTTTAGTTTATAAGCTCCTAAAAGTTCCCTGTAATATTTTTTATTACCTTTATATAAGTATTTATTAATTATTAGTTAATTAAAATTTAGGCCATTATATTAATTATTAATAGCTAATTAAGCTAGTTTAACCTTTTTTATTTTCTAAAGTTAGTACAGCCTTTAATATAATAAAAAATTTACTAATTATTTTAAATCTAAATATATTATTTTTTTAAAAAAACAGCTTATATTTTTATTTAGTATAAAATATAATATAAGTTACTCCTTTTATTATGGTTATTAAGTTTTTTAACTTTTCAATATAAAATCTTCCTGCTTTATTCTTCTCGGGCATAAAAAATATATCCTTATTTTTTTATTTTACTAGTAAATTAAAAGCTAATAATATTTCTAGACTTATAAAAAAAACCTAATATTTTTATATTTAACTAAAAAAGGTATATAGGAACTTTTACTTGCATTATAATATTAAAAGCTTTAATAGTATAAAAATTTATTTTTTTATAACTTATTTTACTAATTACTATAACACCCCCAAGATGGCTTTGGCTAGTAAGAATAATATACTATAAAAATAATTAGCTAAAAATAATCTTATTTTTTTTAATAAGGTGCTTGCCGTACGGTATTAAGGCTAAATAATATAAAAAAAATATTTTAGTATATAATTTAGAATTTTATTTGAAAAAAAGTAAATAATATTAGGTTTTTTTTACAAAAAATACTAGCTTTAAATATTTTTATATAAAAAATAAGTAATTTATAAAAATTAAAATAAGCTAATTACTTATTATTTTAGCTTTTTATTTTTTATTTTAGCTAGATATATTTAAATTACTAAAAAAGGTGTAGTATATAAAAAAAATAATAAAATAGTATAAGGTTATAGCATAATATATGGCCTTATAGGTTAAAAATATTGCTAAGTTATATATATAATAAATATAAATAAAAGGCAGGACTAGCTGCTGGTTTTTATTATGTGTATAATAAGTATAAATAAAAGGTAAAATTATTTAATTATATAACATATATACGGTTAGTAAAAAGCTAGGGAAAGTATAAAAAAAGTAAAATAATAAGATTAATAAAGTTATAAAGGTGCAAAAGTGTTATCACTATTATGGTGTTATAACTACACAGTGTTATAATAACACAATCTAGCGGCCTAAGGCCGCCGGGCGGAGGAACTTTAGCATTAAACTAGCCGCGTGTTAAAATAATAACTAGTTATATAATATATAAAATATTAAGTTTAACTTAAAACTTTAACTTAAAAAATTAGTAATTAATTTTTATTATAATAATTTATATTTTTTAAGCTTATTATAGTATATAAATATAACTTAAAATTTTAATTACTTTTTTTTAAAAAAAATTATTTTATATAATAGCTAGGTAATAAACTTAATTCTAGGGACTAGTAAATAATACTTTAAAAAAGTAATTATAAACCTTAATTTAATAACTAACTAATATATTTAAAAAAAAAATTATAAATTTTTAATTAAAAAATCCTAAAAGCGCCCCTGCTATTAAATTTTAAATTATATAAAAATATTAAAATATAAAATGCCCGCCTAGGGGCAAAAAAATAAAAGTAATAAAAAATTATTAAAAAATTATAAGTAATATTAAATATAATTTTAGCAAAAAAAAAATTATAAAAATAAAAATATTATAAAAAAAATATTAATAAATATATGCCTAAATTAAAAAGGCATGCTAATAAATTATAATAGCTAAAGCTAATTAATAAATATATAATATATTTATTTAATTTATTAAGTAATTAATAGCCCCGTGCTAAATAAACTTTAATAACTTTATAATTTTAAAAGAAATATTAAAAAAATTATAATAATAATAATATAATTTAAAAAAACTTTTTAAAAAATTATTATTTATAAAGCCATACCAGGCAAATAATATTAAAAAATTTAATAATTAAAAATTAAATATAAAAATATATTTTAGAACCTTTTTAATTTACTACCTAAATAATAGCTATAAAATATTTTAATTTATTAAATTTTTAATAAAAAATTATAAATAAAAATAGTTTAATATTTATAAAGTGAAAACTATATTTATTTAAAAAATTTTTTTAATATATTAATTAAAATAATTAATAATAAGATAGTGCTGGTTAATAATTTATTAATTAAATAAAATAACACAAAGTAATAACTATAATAAATTATTAGGTAATTTATATAAATATTAAATTAAATTAAAAAACACTTATTTTACAAGTATAAAAATAACTAGTATTAAAAATACCTATACTAAAAAATTCTAAAAAATATATAAAAAAAGTTTTTTATTTATAAATACTAAGAACTAAAATACTATAATAATTATATTTTATACTTAATAAGTATTAAAAATAATATACCTAAGTAAAAAAAGACTATTATAAAAAAAAAGTTTTTTAATTAAACTTATATAAGGCTATTAATAATTAAAGTTAAGGTATTTTTTACTTTTAAAAAAAATATAAAAGTAAATATTAATATAAAATAGCCTAATAAATTAAATAATAACTTATTTATAAAAAAGTTATACCTAGGTAAATACCTAAACTGTAATTATATTAAATATTTTAAGTAATATTATTAATTACTAAGTAAAGGTTAAAAAAAGCACTTTTATAATAATAACCTTTAAGTAAATTTAATAATATAAAAAATATAAAATTTTAAAGCTTTATATAATATAAGCTTTAAAAATTTATATAAAATAAAAAAATACACCACGGGCCTGGGTAATTTAAGTAAAAATAAAAAAATAAAAATAAAAAATAATAATATATAAGGGTTTTTATTAATTTTAAAATAAAAATAAATTTTATAAACTAGCGCTAGGTAAAGTCCTATTTAATATAAAATAAAAGGTTAATTTATAAAATATATATAATTAATAATTATATAGTAATATTTTATAAAAAATATATACTTATAATTTATACTAAAAATTTTACATGTAATATATAATATTATTAATAAAATTTTAAAATTATTAATATTAATAATTATAATATAATTTTAAAAATTTTTGTGGCTACTAGTTATAATACTTATTTTAAATTAATAAATTAATAATTAAATATATAGTTAAAAAGTAAAATATAATTTTAAATACTTATAATATATAATAATAATATAAAAATATGCTATAAAAATTACTATAAAAATTAAAGTACTTTTAATATAAATTTTTAAGTAAAAAAATTATATTATAATATATTTTAATAAGGTAAAAATTAAAAAAGTCCTGCTGCCTAAATAATATTATAAATATATAAATATATTTTTTAAAGCAAAAGTAAATATTTTTATATTTTATTAATTTTATAATTATATAATTAAGTTATAACCTAGTGCTAAGCCTTTAAGCAAGTATGTAAGGCGCTTTTGTATACTGCGCTAAGCTTAGGAGAACATGAATTACCATAATAGAAAAGCATTATGTATTTATAGTAAAAACTAATTACTAATTTTTTAAGTTAAAGTTTTAAGTTAAACTTAATATTTTATATATTACATAACTAACCGCTGCCTTAGCGTGTAATTAAATTAATATTAAAGTTTTTTTATTAAATAGCCTTAGGCTATTAAATTATATTATTATAATATTATATAATTATAATATTATAATAATAATAATAATACTTTTTTTAAGTAATTATGCCCTCGCGACTTATAAATTTATATTTTTTTTATAAAAAATAATTTAAATTATAGATTTTATTAAGTATTATAAAATAAATTATTTTTAGGTTTATAAAGTATTATAGTTCGCGTGTAATTTATATTTAAAGTTAAAAATAAAAATTAATTTAATTACCTTATTTTATTATTAAATTTAAATATAATATTACTACCTGTAGTAGCTAGGTATAATATTTTAGTTTTAATATTAAAATACCCTTATAATTTTTTTTTAAATTTTTTTAATACTTAAAGTAAGATGGCTTTTATAAGTATATACATTTTTTATTATATTTTTATTACTTTTTAATTATTTAATTATATTTTTAAAGTTAAAATACTTTATATTTATTTTTTTTATGCTTTTTAAGTATAATATTATTTATTTTAATAATATTAACTATATATTAGTATTATTAGGCCTGTATATTTTATTTTACTTTATACTTAGTTTTTATAATAAGGCTTTAAGTTTTAAATAGCTAAATTCTCTTATTTTTACACTTTTTTTAATACTTTTAGTAATTATTTATAATATATAGTTATTTTATTTTAGCTATTAATATATTATTATATTAGCCTTTTATTTACTTTTTTTTATACCTTACTATATACTTGCCTTTTTAATTTAATTAATAAGTTTTTTATATTTAATTTTTTTTATTTTTTTATTTTTAAAACTATTTTTAGTAATTAAATTAAATATAATTTATTTTTATTATAACCTTTATTATATTACATGTTTTTAACCCTATTTTATTTTTTAAGATTTTTTATGCTTGCTTTTTATTTTATATTTTTTTTATTTTAATACTTAATATAGTCTTATATTATACTTTAAATATTATTATTAATAATTATTTAACTTATTATAATATTTTATTTTATATTTTTTATTATAGTAATTAAGCCTTAGTTTTAACTTTTATTTTTTATTTTATTTTTAATATATAAAAATTATATTTCCCTACTTATACTTTATAATATTAATTATTAATATATTTTTTAAAATTATTTATTTTTATTATACTTACGCCGCCGCCCCTGTTATTAACTTTATTATTATTATTTTTTTTATATTTTTAATATAACTCCTGGCCCCGGCCCTTATTTTTTTAATTATTTTTTTAATTATTACCCTAGCTTTTTTTACTTTACTACCCCTTAATTTATTTTAGGCTTATTATTTTTAATATATGCTTTTTGATACTTAAAAAATTTATTATTATTTTTATATATAAGTAATAACTTATTATTTTAAGTATATTAAGCCTATAAGTAAAAAATATAATTATTATAAAAATAATTATAAAATTTTAATAAAATATATTATATTTAATATAATTATAATTTAATTAAAATTACTTTAAGTTTTAGGCCTATATAATATTATATATATTAATAATAATAATTTATAAAAAAATATAAATATTATAATACTAAAAAATACCTATAATATTTTTTTTATAATTATTTAGGCTATTATAATTATAAGTATAATTATTTTTTTTATTAATTTAATTATATTAATATTTAATTTAAAATTTTTTTTAGCTAGTGCCCGTGTGGTTTATAATAATATTATTATTTATAAATTATAATTATATTTTATTAATATTATTTATATTAATATTATATATTATTTTTATTTAAATATTTAGGCTATTTATTATTACTACCTTAATAATTATTTTTATTTTTTATACTAGTGCGGTCTTAGCTATTAATTATATATTTATATATTTAATTTACCTTATATTATATTACTAACCTTATTATAAATTTATATTTTTTTTAAATTTAGTATATATTACGCTATAGCGCTATTTAAGGTTATTATTTAATTAATTTTTATATTAAGGGTTAGTGTTAGTGCCCTACTAGGTATTATTTTTATATTAAGTATTTAAAATTTTACGCGCCGCGCTGCTTAAGCACTTATTTAAGTTTTTTTTTTTTTTTTT
>NW_020797904.1:936580-939307 GCF_003369625.1 Aspergillus mulundensis | reverse complement strand
TTTTTTTTACTAAAGGCCCTGCGGGCGCCGCTAATTAATAAAAATAAAATATACTTTTTTTTATAATTACTTATAGCTTATAAAAAGTAAACTTTTAAGTATACCTTTTTTTACTTTTTATAGTTTATTCTTATAAAATTACTTAAACTTATTAAATATTATAATTTTAGTTATATAAGCCTTTAGCTTTTATATATTATTTTTTATATTATTTTAATTTTACTATTTTATAAGGTATTATACTTTACTTTTATATTTATAAATATTAAAAAATTTTTTAATAAAATATTTTTTTTTACTATTTACTAGTATAAAATAAATATTTAATACTTAAAATAAATTACCTTAATAAAGTTTTAAAAATATAATATAAAAAATATTATATAACTAGCGTATATTTAATAAAAGTAGTAACTTATATAATTATTTTTTTTTTTATTTTATAATTATTAAAAATAAATTAATAAATATTTTACTTAATTTATAGTTTAGCCTTGCAAACTTAATATTTTTTATATAAAATATAATATAATTATTAACTTTAAAACTTATTTTTTTATACTTTTTATTATATTATATAGTTATTACCTTTTTTAATTTTTATAACTACTTTTTTAGCTTTACATAAATTTTTTTAAATTTTATAACTTTTTAAAATTTAATATTTAACGCGTGCTTAGGTTTTTTAATATTAATATATATAATCACTTTTAGATTTATAAGGGCCTTAGTAAATATATAACCTATAAATTATTTATATATATTATTATTTATAAATTATATTATTTTAATTTAATATAATTAATTATTTTAGTATTAGTTAATATAGGCGTGAAAATAATATTTAAAAACTTAGTTTTACTTTTTAGTTTAGTTATTTATTTATAGGTAGTATATAATAAATAATTTTTATTTTATATTTAGGTAGTAACTTAACATGGCCTAAAATATATTAATAAAAAGACTTTTATAATTATTAACTATATTTTTTAGTATATTAATAAAGTAAAAAATATTATTTATAAAAGTATTTATAAGTTATTTTATATTAATACTTTTTAAATAAGAAATATATTATATAAATTTAATATATATTTTAATTATTATTAAAATAGTATTATACACGCGCTTATTATATTTTATAAATAATAATTTAATAATAAAATTTATACTAATTTATTCCGCGGGTGTTTTTAATAAATTTAGTAATTTTAAAAGTTTATATAACTTATATTTATAAACTATAATTTATTAATATTTATTATATTTTTTAATATACTTTTTAATATATTTAATTATATTTAGCTAATAATACCTTTATAAAATATTTATAATAATAATATTAATACCTTAGTATTTACCCTAGAATTTATTATAATTTACTTTTATAATTTTTTTATATAGTGCTACTAACTTTAATATATAAACTTAGTTTTTAAAATATAATAAATTATTATTTATTATTTTTTTAATACTTAAGATTTTTTATATATTTTAAATTTATAAAATTATTTTTTATTTTTTTAAACTTTTTATTATAGTTTTAGGCTACTTATAATCGCTTTTTAATACTTAGTTATAATTTATTTATATACTAGTTTTTATTAACTATAGCTACTTGTATATTAATTTATAACTTAAATTTAAGGTATAATAATATTTAATTATTTAATTATTTTTATAATTTATAAAAAACTATCCTGCTTGCCGCTTTTTTTTAAAAAAAAAATATAATATACTTTTTTATTTAAAGTATTTACCAGGTTTTTTACACTTAAATAATACTTAATAATAAAGTTAAAAATTATAAATTTTTTAACTTATTATACTTGCCTTCGCGTTAAATTCTTAATTATTATAAATTATTATAAATTATTATAAATTATTATAATTTATAAGTACCTTAATAAAAAACTTGTTACTTTTAAAATAATATTTTTAAACTTAAAAGTATTTTATAATTACAAGTATTTTAAAGTTATAGGTTTTATAATAGGTTTTTATATTTTTTAACTTATAAAACTAAAAAGTAATTAAATATTATTATATATTTTTTATTAATTAAAATAATACTTTAATAATAACATATTTTAAGGTATTAGTTTATAACTATATATATAATTTTAAATTAAAGTATTTTAATAAAGGCTATTTTATAAACCTAAGGTATAATATATTAAATACTTTTAATACTTTTTTTAATAAGTATTTTATAACTATATTAATTTTTATAAAATTAAATAATACTACCGTGACTTAGTTATAATTTTTAATAAATTTTTAATAAAAGTTATAAAATTTTAAAAAAAAAACTATTTTTTTTATATTTTTTAATATTAGCTATTTTATAATAATTTAAACCCTTTTTAATTTTATTTTAATTTTATTAATAGGAATTGCCAGCTCCGCGCCTTTAAGCGTTCTCCTTGTTTTTCCATCTTGCACCTTAAATTGCTAGCTCCGCGCCTTTAAGTATTCTTTTTATTTTTTTATTTTGCACCTTAAATTACTAGCTTTACGCCTTTAAGTATTTTTTTATTTTTTTATTTTATACCTTAAATTACTAGCTTTATATTTTTAAATATTTTTTTTATTTTTTTATTTTATACCTTAAATTACTAGCTTTATACCTTTAAATATTTTTTTTATTTTTTTATTTTATACCTTAAATTACTAGCTTCGCGCCTTTTAATATTTTTTTTATTTTTTTATTTTATACCTTAAATT
>NW_020797904.1:926929-936515 GCF_003369625.1 Aspergillus mulundensis | reverse complement strand
ATATTTTAAATTACTAACTTTGCATTTTTAAATATTTTTTTTATTTTTTTATTTTATATTTTAAATTACTAGCTTTATACCTTTAAGTATTTTTTTTATTTTTTTATTTTATATTTTAAATTACTAGCTTTATACCTTTAAGTATTTTATTTATTTATTTATTTTATATTTTAAATTACTAGCTTTATACCTTTAAGTATTTTATTTATTTTTTTATTTTATATTTTAAATTACTAGCTTTATACCTTAAAAATATTTTAATAAGGGGCGTGTGTATCCTTAAATACTTTTTTTATACTTTTATAATATACTAAATATACCCTACACCTGGCTATAACTATTTTTTTAATATAATTTTTTTTAAGTGCTCTTGCGGCTATAAAGCTTAAAATATATTTTTAATATATTATATAATAAGTTTTTTAATACTAAAATATAATTAATAATATATTATTATAATAACTATATTATAACTTATTATTAAAAATATAATAATATACCTTTTTTATATTTTATACCTAGCCCTTAAAGTATTTTTATACTTATAAAGCTTAAATATAACCTTATTATATTATATAATAAGCTTTTTAATATTAAAATATATTTTTTATAATATATTATTATAGCTATTATACTATATTTTATTATTAAATAAAATAATATATTTAAATAAAATATATTATATTTAACTATGCCCTAGCCTTATTTTTAATAATAATATTATAATAATATTATTTTAATAAATTATAATTAAAAATAATACTTTTTATTATAAGACTAAAGCCCTAACCTATTATAATTATATAATTAAAAGTAACTTATTAAAATATTATTACTTAATTATAATTAACTTTTTATTAAGTTTGCTATTATATTTTAAACTTTTTTTTATAATTATTATTTTATAATATTTTAAATTATTACTTAGTGGCTAGCATATACCATGCTTAATATTAATATAATATTTAAGCTTTTTTATTTATTATATAAGTATTATTAAAAAATTCTTACTTATATATATAAATATTTTAATTATAAGGTTATAATAGCTTATATATATTAATTAATAAAAGTAATTAATAATATAATAGCCCGGGTTTTTAAAAAAAGTTTTATTTTTAATTAAAATAAAATATAATAAGTTATAATTATATTTAAAGCTATATTTTTAAAAAATATTTACCCTAGTACCTTTTTTTTAATAACTTTATTTATAATAATTTTAAATATAAGGCTTTAAAAGTGGGCTAAACAAGTTTTTAATATATTAAATAATATTATTACCATGCTTAAAAAGGGATTTAGTTTTAAGCTAATTTAAAATAAAAAATAAATTTATATATATTAAAAAAAAGCCCCTTATAAAAATAAATACCTTAAAATAATTTAATTATTTATTTAAAAAGCCCTTAGCAGTGTATTACTAAAGATTAAAATAATAATAATTTATATCTTTTTTAATAAAAATTTTAATATTTATTTAGCTAGGTTTATAAATTAAAAATACCTAGTATATAACTTAAAGTAATAACTTTTAAAATTAAAAAGTAATATTAAGGTATTAATTATTAATATTTAATATATTATTTTTATTTACCACGTGCTAAGGGCCTAATTTTTTATTTAAATATTAAAAAATAAAAAGGCTAAGCAAGACTTTTTAAATACTAACTATACTATAATTTTTAAAATATAGGTTTTATATATAGCATAATTTATAATTAAAAGCTTAATTAAAAAAAAAAAACTTTTTATTTATTATTTTTTATTATTTAAAAAATATTAATTATATAATTAAAGGCCTTATTATACTTAAAAGTAAGTTTTTTTAAATTAAGCTTTTTTTATAAAAAGCCTAAATTATATAGTACTATATATACTTATAATATAAATATATTTAATATATTTATACCTTTTTTATTTATTACTAGTAATATATTAACTTTTATATTTTTAACTAATATTTTATTTAAAAATAAAAAAATTAATTTAGGTATATTAACTACCAGGGGAAATATAAAGCCTAGTTAAAAAAATACTTAAATTATATTATATATTAAGTAAAAGCTAATATTATTTATAAAAATAAGCTAAAGTTTTTTTTTTATTTTTAAATAAAAAAGTAAAATAATAATATTTTTAATAATAATATAGCCTGCACACGCGCTATAAATAATACCTAGTAAAAAAATAATAAGTACTAAGTTTATTAAGCATGCTAACTTTAAATTAAGTAAATTATACTTATAAGTTATAATAATATAATATAACTAGGGGACATGTTTAGCCTTTTTAATTTTAAATATTTTAATATAATATAACTAAAAAATATACCTAGCCTTTTTAACTTTAAATATTTTAATAAATATATTTTTTTTATTTTTGGGCACCCTTGTTTTTTATATTTTTATTTTATTATAAATTTTTATTTTTTTACTAAGTAACAAGCCTTTTATTAAGCCCCTTATTAAGCCTTTTATTAATTTTTTTACTAAGCCTTTTATTATAATAATTAAACTAGCCCCTAGCGTGCTAAGCCTTTTAATAAATAAATATATAAATAATATAATATTAAAACCCGGGAGTAAGTTAAAACTAATTTTAATATTAATACCACGCTTTTTTTAGCCCTTTTTTTATTTATTAATTATAATATAAAATAAATAACACCCGCGGTACTAGCACTATTAGCTAAGTAAATATAAAATTTTTAATTTTTTTAAATAAAAATATTATTTTTAAATAAGCTTTTTTAAAAATATATAATTAATATTATATTAATATACCTAAGGCTACTAAATAAAATATATTTATTAAACTTAAAAATATCATGCCCACCGCGGCTAGCTAAAAATAAAAATTATATAAAAAAAATTATTAATAAGTATAAAACCCTAAAACTAAAACCTTTTAATAATTTTTTTTTAATAATAAATTAAGTTACCCTAACTATAATACTTTAAGCTTAATATATATAAATAATATACTTACTTTTATTAAGGCCTTTTTTAATAAGCACGGCCATTAAGTAAAAAATAAAATTTAATATTACTTTATTTAACACACTAGTAACACCAGGGAAAAAAAATATGCTAGTTTTATATAATTTTAATTTTAAATAACTTTTAGTATTTACTAGGCCAGAAATTAAGCCTAAATTAATACCTTAATTTTTTTAATATTATAATTTAAATATTATAATAATTTAATTATTAAAAAAAGCTAGTATCCCGTGCCTGAAGCCTAAAAAATATTACTTATTTTTTAAGTTATTTTTAAAATACTTTTATAATTAATATACTTTAGGCTTAAAAGGCTCCCAAGAGTATTACTTTAAAAGGTAATATAAAAATAAAAAGTACTAACTATAATAATAATATTAATTAATTATAATTAAGTACTTTTTTTATAATATTTTTTATTTATAAACCCTTTACTAAGCCCTTTTTTAAGCTTTTTTTTTTAGCCCTTTTTTATATATATTTTTTTTATTTTTAAGCTAATTATACTATTTATTTTTTAATATAATATTAAAAACTTACTAAATCTAGCTATAGCACTGCTACTTAAAAATTATTAAGTTTTTAAATATATAATACTAGCTATTTAAAAATTATAAGTTAACTTAATATTTAATATTATATATTTATTAAAAAAGGCTAAGGCTTATTTTAACTTAATTTAATCTTTTATTTTTTAACTAGTGGTTTTTAAAACATGCTTATATATTAAAAAGGGGATTTACTAGTAGCTAATATATCTTAATATTTTTATTACCTTAGTTATTATTAACCTTAATACTAGTTTTTTTATACCTAAAATATATATTTATAATATATATAATTTTTTTAACTAGCTTAACCTTAGTATTACTAGCTTATATAATATTTTTTTTAAATTAATAACTTATACCCTAGCACTAAATATATTATTATTAAAAATTTTAATATTTATAATTTTTTTAAAGCAAGCCTGGCTACTAGCCTTAATATATTAATTAAAAATTTTATTTATTAATTAAAACTTGCTTTTTTTATATAGTTATACCTAGGGGGCTTATTACCTGCTTATTTTAATTAAAAAATACCTTAATTATTTTTTATAAATCTTATTAATATTATTAATACCCCCCTTAATACCACCTTAAACCCTTTTTTTTTAGTTACTAGCCTTATTTTACTAAAATAAGTAAATTTAAAGGCCTAATTTATTAATAATTTTTATTTTTATTACCTTTTACTTATATAAACTAGGCCCCCTAAAATAACTTTTATTTACTTAAATATTTATACCTTTAATTTAAATAGTAAAGGGGCTAAAAGGTATATAAATAAAATAATTTTAAAACTTATTATAGCATGCTTTATTAATAATTTTATTATTAAGCTTTTAATATTAAAATATTTTAATATTAATAAACTTAATATTAAACTTAACCCTAAAAAACTTAAGGTGCTAGGCTTTATAATAACTTATATTTAGTTTTATAAGGTTTTAAAAATTAGGCTTACTAAATTTAGGTTATTAATATTTTAAAAATTTTTAACTATTTTTTTATTAAAATTAAATTTAACCTTAACCTTACTATTAACTAGCTACTATTATAGTAAAATTAAAGGGTAATAAATATTATTAAACTTTATAAAGTATTATTTTTTTTATTACTAGTATTATTAAACTTACTTATTAATATTAATATTATTATAACTATTATTATTAAAGCCATGCTAAATATTATTAATATTATAATATTATAATTTTATTTTATTAAAAAATCACGCCCGGGGTTTACCCCGGAGTACTATTAATTATAAAAAATTATTTATTAAGCTTATTACCTTATTATTAAATACTACTATTAATATTATTATAAAGCCCCTAAGTAAATAATAACTAATTATTATTATAAGTTAAAGGCTAGTAAAAACCTTATTTATTTTTTATATTATTAAGCTTATTATAAAAAAATATCCTAGGCTAGTAAAAATTTTTATAAAGTTTAGGTATTATTATAATAAATATAAAACTAATTTTTTTATTAAGCTTACATGCTATTATTATCTTATAAAAATAAAAAAGCCTATACACCTTATAATAAGGCTGCCTTTTTTATTAAAATATTTTTTTTATTATTATTAAATACTAATCTTATTAATATTATAGGCTTTGCCTACCCTAAATAGCTAAAGGTTTTAAAAAAATTTTTTTTAAAAATTTTTAAAAAAAATTAATACCTAGGGGTAAATAAAGCCCCAGGCCTTAATATTATTATTAATTAAGCCTTTTAAGTATTAAAAAACTAATTAATACCTTAATTAATTATTATTTATAATAGCTATATTTAGCTTAACTATTATTTTTAATATTTTTATAAGTTTTAAATAATAATACTTTGCAAGCCTAGTAAAAATAATTATATAAAGCTTAAATTATATTACCCTATTATTTTTTTTAATATATTAGGTAAGGTTTTTAAAAAGGTTCTTGCTTTTTAGCTTAGCTACCTAACTAAATATTATAAATTTTTTTTTAAATATTATTATAAAGGCTAAAAAAGTTAAAACACTAAAATAACCCTATATTTTATATTAAAAATTATTATTATAGTATAAAAAAAGGGTAAGGCTATTAATACCCTATTTTTTAATATTTTTAGTACTTTTAATAATATTTTTTATATTTATTTTTTTTATAATTTATATAAATAACAAGTGCCCAAGGGGATAGTTTACTAGTTAAAAAGCTTTTTAAAAAATTAATATATTATACTAGTATTTTTAGGCTTTAAGTAGCCTAAAGCTTTTATTATTATAAATATTTTTTAAGACTTTTTTTTTTACTAATTTTTTACCTTTTTTATAATATTAACTTAATAAAAAAAAGCTTATTAATATATATTTATTACTTTTAAATAACACGCCCTAGCGCTCCCTTATTAATAACTTAATTTTTTTAAATAAAATACTTTAATACCTATTTTTTAATATTTTTATTTTATTATTATTATTCTTTCCAGCGCTAATACTTTACCTATTAATATTTTTAATAATTTTTATATTTAGTGCTAATAACACCCTAAATACCTTTTTATATAAGCCTTTTAAGTCTAATACTACGCTACCTAGCTTATTTATATTTTTAAAATTAAAGGCACCTTTAAATCCCCTGGGTATTATAATTATTACCTAGCTAGGCTATATTAATAATATTATAATTATTATTATTAATAACTTAGTAAATATTAATTACTAAGCCTTAATAATTATTTTTAATACTAAGTATTATTAATAAGTAATTACTTATACCTTAGTATTTACCCCTAAAAAATTTACCCTTTTTTACCTTTATAATTTATTTATTTACTAAGTAATTTTTTAATATTAAAAATACCTAGGCCTAGGGCTTTTATTAGCCCTAGGTAATATATTAATTTTACTTATAAATATTATTAAATTACTAAATATATACCTAAACTAGTACCTTATATTTAGCTTTTATTTTAATTATATTAACTATTATTACGCCTATGGTTTTTAAGCTTTTTTAAGCTTAAAAAGCTTTTATTAAGGGCTTTTTTTTATAATAAATATTTAATTTACCACGCTTATATTACCTTAATTATTACTTATATTATTTTTATTTAACATGTTCCCCGCACTTAAAAATAGTTAACCTTTTATAATACTTAAATATAAAAGCTTATTATTATTTAATATATTATAAGGCACTTAATACTAGGCTACTTTTATATTATTAATATTATTATTATTAATATTAAATTATATTTAATATTAATACTAATAATATTATAACTTACCTAACTTAATACCCTTACTAGGGTTACTTTTTTTTTAAAATATACTAAAGTTATTATTTAAAAAATATTTTACTAAAACTTAAAATCTTTATTAAAGGTAGCTAAAAAAAAGCTAGTACTTTAAACTAGTATTAATATTAAAAAAATTAAAATAAAGTAATTATTTATAACTTCCTTGTGGTAAAAACCACCCTTAATTATTATTAAAGCTTATAAAAATCTTGCTATTATTACCTATAAAATTTATTATTTAATATATATTAATACCCTAAAAATTTATACTAATAAATTAGGTATTAATAAATAAGTTAAAGTAATTATAATATTTTTAAAGCTTAGGCATAAAACCTTAATATATATAAGTATTAAAAATATTAATATAATTTTTATAATAAAGTTTATAAAAATTATATTAATACTTTAACTTGCCCGGGATAACCCCTACTTTTATAAAATAATTAAAATTTATATTAATAATTAAAAAGCCTTAAAAATTATTACCTAGCCATGCCAGGCCTTAAAATAATACCTTATTAAAAAATTATTATTTTATTTAAAAATTATTACTAGTAAAAATAAAATACTAGGTTTTACTAAATTCTAGTATATATAAATATTTTAAAAAATAAGTATATTAATAATATTATTAAGTATATTATTAAATAGTGCCTTAGGGGTGCTTAAGGCCCCTTAATATTATTATTTAATAATATTTTTTTACCCCCTTTAATTTATTATAAACTAATACCTAAAAAATAATATTAAATAATAATAATAAAAGGCTTAAAAATAATTTATTATTAAAGTAACCCTTTAAAAGCTTTAAATATTTTTAAAAAAGTTTTTATTTAAGTTATATTTAGGCCTAATACTTATTAAATATAATACTTTATTTTAAATTTATACTAATAAATTAAGCTTTAGGGTATATTTTTATTATATTAATTAAGCTAAATTTAATTATTATTTATAATATTATAATATTTTTAAAATAATAAATTATATTTTTTATACCTACCCTAAGCATGTTATTTTATAATATTAATTTTAAAAAAGGCCACCCCTAAGCCTTAGGGTTTTTTTTAACTTACCTAAAAATATTTAAAAAATTATTTAATTTTTTATTACCTTAGGGTGCCTTATATTTTTAATTAATAAAATTATTTTTTAAAAAAACCTTAAGTTTAGCCTTAAGCTAAAGCTTAAGCTTAAGTAACTATGTCAAGCCAGAGGAAGGCAATATAACAAGATAGTAAGTTAATTCCCTAATTTAACTATCTCGGAAGCAATAAATACAGGTAATAACTAAGTATTAATATAAGTAAAAAAAAAGAATTATAACTACATGCTAAAAAAAAAATAATATAATAAATCTTTTTATTAAAAAAATAGCGCTATTTTTAGTGCTTTATTTTTTTTAATTTTTTTAGTTAATTTTGTCTAAAGCAAAACCTAGATTTCCTATAAAAATTTTATAAATAAAAATATTATTAGTGGTGTTATTTATAAACTACAGGAGTGGGATATTAAAATTTTTTTATTATACTTATTATTTTAGGTACTTTATAAACTATTTACATAAGCACTTTAATATAAAATATTTAAAAATATTAAAATTATTTAGGAATATTATATAAAAGTGTTTTATTTTATTTTTACCATGTTTTTTTTTAAAAAACTTAATAACCTTAGTAACTTTTATTTAGGCTTTAATATTATTTATAAAATTCTTAAACTTTTTTTATATAAAAGCTATATTAATAATAATAGGGGCACGCATGATATTAAAAATAATTTTATTTATAATAATAATAAGTTTTTTAAAGCCTAGGGCTGTAACTTTTTTTATTAATATATTTTTAGGCTAGTAAGTAAAAGGGTTTTTATAAAGTTTTATAATTAGTTTAAATTTTTAAAGTTTTTTTACTTGTATTTATTTATAGTTAATTAATTTAAAGATAGTAAGAAGAAACAGGTATTTTTTATTATATTTTAGGTAAGTATTATTAACTAGCTTTTAAAACTTTTTATAATAGGCCTTATTATTAAATTATATAAAACTAAAATACTATTTAATATTTTTTTTTAAAATAAGGGTTTAATTATTACTAGTTATAATATATTAAATAATATTTTTTTTTTAATTAAAATATAATAAGCTTTAGGACGTAACTCTTACTAGCTTAAAAATTAGTTTTTATTACTTTATAAGTGGGCGGGGTGTAATTATTAAAAATACTTATTAAAACCTTAGTAATTTTATTAATATTTAATATACTAAAAATAGGCCTAACTAAAGCAGGGTTAATTAATATTTTTATATTTTTATTAATAAATATATAATAATATAAGTAAATAAATATAAAAAATTATTTAAATTATAAAATATTATTTAACTAGTTATAAAAGTGGTTATTATTTATTTAAATTAATATTTTTACTTGGTATACTTACTTTTTTAAATTAATTTTAATAATAGGTTCCTCCTGGGAAATCTTAATTTAAGTAAAGGGTTTACTTTTAAAAATATTTTTATAATTATTATTACCTACCTAGTTTAGCTATAGTAAATTATTTATTATGCCCTTTAACTAGGTAATAATATTATTATTATTTATTATTTTAAGCTATTTAACATGGGCCTTAAAATAGTTTATAATTTTTTTTTAGTTTATAATAAAAAGGGCTTTATTATTTTTAAAAAACTTAATTTATTATTTAAGCTTTTAAATAGTTTTTTAAGTTTTTATTTTATTTTTATTTAAAAAG
>NW_020797904.1:911989-917229 GCF_003369625.1 Aspergillus mulundensis | reverse complement strand
AAAAAAAAAAGGTAAAAGCGTAAAAAAAAATAAAAAAGGATTAAAAAAAGAGTTTAAATAACTAATAAAGGGGTATTATATTATACTATAAGCAGGGTAAATTTTTTATTATAAGTAAAATTATAATAATACTTAAATATAAAATAATAATAAAACTTAGGGGGCGGGGTAATAAAAAAATAAAAAATAAAAATTAATAAAAATTTTTTATATTAACTTTTACCTATTTAAATTTAAATTTATATATAAAATTTTTAGCGCTATTAAGGTTTTTTTAAGGTTTTTATTAATTATTACTAGCACTATAGCCTTTTTATTATATAAAATATTATATTATAAAAATTTTATATTAGCCTTGGGGTATAACATGCTTTACTAGGATTTTTTTTACCTTTTAATAATTAAAGTTATTAAAAAATTATTTATTTAGTACTGCGGGGGGATAATAGTATTTCCTGCTAAAAAAATTAATATTTATTAATTTTAGCTAAGTAATAAATATAACTAGGTAAATTTTTTAAAAAAAAAAAAAATTTATTAAGTATAATAATTAGCCCACGTGTTTAATAACTTAAAAAAAGCTAGTAAATTAAAAAAAAAACTTTATAAAATATTTATACAGGCGCGTAATTAATAGGGTATATTTTTTATATAAGTAAAGGTAAGCTAGGTCTTTTTTTTAAAGCTTTATTAATAAATAATACTTATTATACTAAGATTTTATAAATATTACTATATATTTTAAGGCCTTTTTAATATTAAAACAAGTACTAAAGTCCTATAGCTAAATATACTTAAAAAAGTTTTAAGGGTATTTAAAATTTAGGCTAAATAATAATTTTTAAGGCGTATATTATATAGCAGTAAAAATAGCTTTATTTATAATAATTATAATTAAAAAAAATATATTAATTTAATTCGTGTTTAAAAATACTATTATTATATAATATAATATAATTTTAATAGTTTAGATTATTTATTTAGTTTAGCTATTTATTTATAAATAAAAGGTAGTTAAATATAGCTAATAAGTATTTATAGCCTTTAATATACCTTTTTAAAACTTGCTTATAAACCTAAAATTTTTATTAAAAATAAAAATTTCTAGAATAAATTAATTATATACTTAAAAATAATAAACTAGTTTATATTTTTATTTATTAAATTTTTAGGTAAAAATTCCGGGTAGTAAGCTAATGCGCTTTATATACTTATTATATATAATAAAAAGTTAATTATTATTTTTTACTAGTAAAAGGCGTATAATAAAGTTAATTATAATAATATAAAATAAAATAAAAAGTGGTATAATAAGTTATAAGTTTTTTAGTAGGTAATGGTATTAAGGCTTATTTTTTAAGTATATTAAGTAATATATAATATACTTTTTTAGGAGACTTTTGCCTTTATAAGTAGTAAAATTATGCATACTTTTTAGGTATTTATATAAGCCTTAATATTTATTATAATTATAAATTAACTTAAAAAATTATAATAATATAAAATAAAAAAGGTATAGCTAATACTTATTTTATTTATAAAATTTTTAATTAAGCAGGTTAAAATATAAAAATTAGGTATATAAAATTATTTTTTATTTTAATATATATAGCAGGCTATTTTTTTTTTTATATAATAGCACCGCTAGTATAAAAAAATTTTTAAACTTATATAGCACTTTTAAAATAAGACTAGCTTTAATATTATTAATATAAGTATTTTTAATTTATTACTTAAATTTATATAAAATTTTAAGGCAAGATATTATATAAGTATACTTTTAGTTTATTTATAAATAATCTAGATTAAACTTATTAGGTTATAAAGGTGGTTTTTTTATATAAAATAATATATTAGTAATAATATTTATCTTGCCTGGATAGTAAAAAATTTATAAGTAAAATTATTAAGTATATTAAAATATATATATAAGCTATTAGTTTATTTTTTTAAATACTATTATTATTATTAACTTTTAGTGTATAATATTAATTATTAAACCATAATTTATATAAACTATTACTAAAAAATTTATAGCTTTAATAATATATTTAACCTTTTTTAAAACCTATACTAGGCAGGAGATTTTTAATTTTATAAGCTAGTAGTTATACTTAGCTATTATTAAAAAATAACTTAAAAAAAGTACTAGGTATATTAAAGTATATAAAAAAGGTTTTAAAACTTTTATATAATTATAATTATTTTTTAAGTAGTATAATATTACGTTATAACCCTAAAAAAATAAGTTAAGATTAATATATAGCTATTATTATTACTAAAAGTAAGCTAAAAATATTAATGCTTAAAAAGTATTTTTAAAATAATAAAAAGTATTAAGGTTAAATAAGGTTAGGTTTATAATAATAGCTAATAATTAAGCTTTTTATACAAGACCTTTTATAAGGCCACTATAAAAAAATTTTATTTTTATAATTTAAAAAAATAAAATAATTTTATTATAATTTTTTATATAGTTCCTAAACTAGCCGGTAACTTTTAAAAATATTTTAAGCTTATTTAATATTTTAAAAAATATAAAAGTTTTAATTATAGCAAGCTTATTTTTTATAATAAATATTTTAAGGGTATTAATATATTAGCCTAAAAGCTATATTAATAAAAATTTTATAAAAAATTTTACTAGTTTAAGGCAAATATTTATATTACTAAATTTTTTAAAAAGCATGCGAAGGTGTTAAAAATGTTTTTTTAATATATTAAAAGTAATAACTAGGTTATTAATATATACTTAGTAAAATTCTTTTAACTTTTTTAAGCTAAGGTTTATTATTTATTAAATATATAAAATGTTATTTATAAAACCTATAATAATAATATAAAATTATTTTTAATTTTTATAAGTAATAATAGTTATATATTTACGGGTATTACAAGCTAATATTTATTAATAAAAAAATTTAAATATATTAATTATTATAATATAAAAACAGCTAGCTATTATAGTAATAATTTTTTTTTATATTAATACTGGGTATAAATTAAGCTATATATAATTATTTAAATTTTATAGGTTAATTACTAAATATTTCTTAATTTTTTAGGAATTTATTATAGTATTAAAAACTTTTTTATATATAATAAATATTAAACATGTAAATAAGGTATATCCTATACACTAAAATATTTTATTTTATATATATAAAAAATTAAAAAGCTTGTTAATTGCTTTTCTAGCTTCCGGGCTAAAAAAATATACTTTTAATTTTAATAAATAATATTTTTAGCTATTTTTTATAATAACTTATATTTATTAATTTTTAAAAATATTAATAACTCCGGAGGATTTTTTTTTATAAGTAAGTAAATTTATATATTAATACCTTAAAAACAAGTACTTAATAGCTATTAAATAATTTATAAATACTAATATTATTAGGTAACTTTTTAATAAGTTTTTTTATAGCGTTAATATTAATCTTAGGCTTTTAATTATTATTTTAAATAATTAATTATTTAAATAGCTTAGGAAATTTATAGGTGTTTTAGCTTATAAAGTCCTTTTTATTAATAGTAAAGGTATGCTATTTCTAACAAGTTTTTTATTTTTAAAAATATTATATATTTACTTAATTAATAACTAGGTAGTTAATATTTAAAATAAGGCTTAAATAATATTTTTTTAGTATAATAATAATATAATTTATAGTATTTACTACTTTAATATAAAAAAAATATTAACTTATAAAATATATATATAGTAAATTTTTATAAGCCTGGCGGGGTTTAAATATAAAATTTTTATTAAAAAGGTTTACTTTAACCTTAACAAAAATTATAATAAATAAGTATAGTAATATAATAATATATTATATTATATATACTAAAATAAATATAACTTAATAATATTTAGCATGTACTTATAAGAAAAATTTTAAGTATTTATAAAATTATAAAATACTTGTGTAATTACCCAGGTTTAAAGTAATTTTTTTTTTTATTAATATATTTATGCCTATTAAAACTTTAATTTTTAAGTTTTTAATAAGGTATATGCGGGTAATAACTTTACTATAAACTTTTTAATTATTTACTAGCCTAAAAAAATATAATAAAATATTTATAAAGTATATAGTAATATACTTTAATTTAATACTTAATATAATAATTAGCTTTACCTTTTAAAAAGGGGTGTTTAATAAAATAGCTTTAATAAAAAATTTATTTACTATTATAATTAAATTACTAGTATTTAAATATAGGTTTTTTACTTAAAAAGTTTTTTTTATATAAATTTTTATTATAGTATATTTTTATAAATATAAACTAATATTCTCTAGTACAGGCATTTTTTTTAAAAATATAACTTTAATAATATTATTAAATTTTATTTTATTTTTTAAATTAACTAGTATTTTTAGGTGTTCCTTTACATAATATTTAAGTTTATTTAATAAGCTAAATTATTTTAAATAACTTGGATAAGTTAGCGTAAAAATACTAGTAATATTATTAGGTTTAATAATAGTATTAAAAAAATAGGCTTTATTATTATTATTATACTTAAAATTATAATATATATTATATAAATTTTTTATAGGTTTTAAAGCTTTATAATACACTTTTTTAATATTTTATTACTAATAATTAGTATTTAGTTTAAAGGCGCCTTTATTAATATAATTAGCTATTTTATTAAAATTTCTAGCTTTTTTTATTTTATTTATAGCTATATAAAAAGCTTATTAGGCTTATTATTAATTTTATAATTACTAGTTAGTATTATTAATACCTATTTTAAAAAATTTAGCTACTTATTATTATAATTATACCTGCGAAGTAAGTAAATTATAAGGTTTATTTATTATTTAAAGTTAACTAAGTTAAAAAGCGCTAGGTTTTTTATTTTATTATTAATAAGGTAGTTAAATTTGCCCTTAAACTTAAAAGTTTTTTTATTATTAAACTAGCTAAGTATTTTATTATAGCTAGGGGTTTTATTATTATAGCCAGGGGTTTTATTATTATAACTAGGGGTTTTATTACCTTAGGTAAATAAAAATTAAAATATAAATAAATTACCTAGTATTATTAAAAAAGTTCCTGTAAAAAATAGTATTTTTAAATTTATTATTTTTTTAGGGGTATTAAGCTTTACTTATATTTATAAAATAATAATTTTTTATATACTAGGCTGCTAGGTCTTACTAGGTAGTAATTTTTAATTTAATTTTTTTAATAAACTAGCCTAAGGTTATATTCTTGTTTAGTTTAAAAAA
>NW_020797904.1:899977-904374 GCF_003369625.1 Aspergillus mulundensis | reverse complement strand
ATAAAAAATACTTTAATATTAAAACTTTTAGTTATATTATAGTATTAAAAGCTTTAACCATGTAAGGTATTACTTTTATAACTTATTTTATTAATTATTATAATACTTTTAAAGTGGCCTTAGCTAGTAAAAATAATATATTAAATATATTAAAAAAGTAATTAATTAAAAATAATCCTACTTTTATTTAATAAAATGCTTATTATATAATATTAAAACTAGGTAGGGCTGTAAATATTTATTTTAGTATATAACTAAAAAAAAAAAAGTAATTAGGTTTAAATTTAAAAAAAATTTTTTAAAAGGGAAAAAAATAAGTAGTACCATGTTAGTAAGCTTTTAAGTAGTAAATTTTATAACTTAAAAAATAAAAAATATAAAAAATATTAAATAGGATTTTAAGTATAAATATAATTAAAAGTAACTTAAAGCTTTTTTTAGTATTTTAATTAAAAATAAGGGTAATTAAAAATATAAAAAATTTTTTATAATTTTAAAACATGTAGCTAATTATAAAAACTTTTTAATAACTTTATTTAATATACTTTAGTTAATTTTTTAGTTAACTAAATACTAAAATAAATATGTAAATAGTAAAGGTTTTTTTTTAGCTTTTAAAAAAATAGCCAAGCGGGCGGTTTTTATGTTAATTTTATATATAAAATTAAAATTTAAAAATTAATAAAAGCAAGCTATTTAATGCGCTAGCTTAAATATTTAAAAGTTATATAATATTAATTTAAAAAAAGCTTTTTTTATTAATAATAAATATTAAAAGTTATTAAAACATATTTTATAAAGCAGGGTATTAAAAAAGGGTAACTATTAATATTTATTATTATTATTTATTTTAACTTTAAAGGCTTTAAAAGTTAAGTAAATGTTTTTTAAAAGGCTTTTAAATTATAAAAGATATATTATTATTTATTAAGCTAAAAAAAGGTAATATAATAAAATAATAAGTTAATTCCCTAATTTAATTATCTTAAAAGTAATAAATACAGGTAATAACTAAGTACTAATATAAGCAGGAAGGAAGAACTGTAACTACATGCTAAAGGAGAGGAACAACATGACAAACTAATATTTTTTAAGCCCCTGGGTATGCTAGGAAACTTTTTACCCTAAGCATGCTTTAAAATAGCTAATTTTTAACTTAATAGCCTTAAATAATTTTTTATATAGCCCCTTAAATAAACCTTATAATTTAATAATTTTAGTAATTTTTTTTTAGTAATTAGCCCTTATATTAGCCTTTTTTTAATAATAATAAAGCCTAAAATAAAAAAAGCTTAAAAAATGCTTAAATAATACAAAAAAAATAATAAGGTATTATAAGTTATTATATTTTTTACTTAAATTTTATTTTTTTATATTATATTTTACCCTTATAGCCCCCGGGAAGCCTAACTTTTTATTTTTAAAGTTATTAAAACTTAAAAATAATAGCCCCCGGGAGTATATTAACCTAGTAATATTTAAGTATATTATATAATTATTTTTTTAATATAAATTATTAAGTTATTAAATAATAAAAAGCTAGTTAAAAGCTAGTTTAAAGCTAGTTTAAAATTTTTATATAAAACTTAAATATTTTATAAGCCCCGGGAATACACCCCTAAAAAATAATAAATTATAAAAATAATTAGGCTTAAAGGCCCCTAAAAATTTTATATATTTAGTAACTAATTAGCTACTAAAACCCCCTAGTAGGGCCTTGCTTAGGGGCTAGAATAGGGTAACTTATTAATTAATTAATTAATTAATTAATCATAATTTTATTAATAGTTATAATAAAGCCTAAGAATTAATTTTTTTAATATAAAATAAGTATTTACTAACTTTTATATATAATTTAAAATTATATAGTTTTTTAAGAACTATTTATATATATTATTTATATTTTTTTTATTTTTTAAAAAAATAATAATATTATTTAAGTAAATAATATAAATTATATTAATTAGCCTAGCTAGGGCATGATTTATATAAAATTAAAATATTATTAATATATTTATTAATTTAAAAAATATAACTTAGTATTTATAAAGCCTAAAGCATGTTTTAAATATTATTTTTTACTTATTTTTTTTTATAAATTTAAAGCTTATAATATATATCACGTAAATTAAGCTATATAATATTTTTTTTATTTTTAAATAATTAAAAGTTATATTAAGTAATAGTAAAGGGTATATATTTTTAATTATAATAATATTTAAGCCTTAGTAGTTAATATAAAAATATAAGTTATTATTTTTTTAATATAAATAATACTAAAGCTCCCGCAGGGCTTTTTAATAAATATATTAAATTTTTTTTAAATTTTTTTTAATATATTTATATAAGACCTTAAGCTTTTTTAAAAATAATAAGTAAATATATTTATTTAAAGGCTTAGCATTAGGTTATAACTTAATTATATAATTATATAAGTAATAAAATATAAAAATATTTACCTTTATTTTAAAAAATATATTTATATATTTATAGTATTATTTAAGTAATAAAACTTTTTTAACCTTTACCTTATTAAGGTGTATTATAATATAATTTTTTTACTTAAAAATTTATATTAAAAGTACTTTAACTTTTATAGTAATTTTTATGGTATATTTTTATATTATTATTATATATTATAAATATTTAAAATTATACTTTATTTTTTAATTATATATTTAATTACTAGTATATTAATTTAAAATAAGTATTATAATTAAAAGCCACGAGAACCTTAAAATTATATTATAATTATTAATATTATTAATTTTAAAATTTTATTAATAATATTATATATTATATGTAAAATTTCTAGTATAAATTATAAGTATATATTTTTTATAAAATATTATTATATAGCTATTAATTACACGTACTTTATAAGCTAATTTTTTATTTTATATAAAATAAAACTTTGCTTAACGCTAGTTTATAAAATTTATTTTTATTTTAAAGTTAATAAAAACTTTTATATATTATTATTTTTTATTTTTATTTTTTTTTATTTTTTACTTAAATTACCCAGGCCCGTGGTATGCTTTTTTATTTTATATAAATTTTTAAAACTTATATTATATAAAGCCTTAAAATTTTATATTTTTTATATTATTAAATTTACTTAAAAATTATTATTATAAAAATATTTTTTTTAACCTCCGCCCGGTAACTAGTAATATTATTTAAAATATTTAATATAGTTATAATTTAGGTATTTACCTAAGTATAGCTTTTTTATAAATAAATAATTATTTAAATTATTAGGCTATTTTATACTAGTATTTACTTTTATACCTTTTTTTAAGGTAAATAATACTTTAACTTTTATTGTTAATAACCTAGCATGTATTTAATCTAAAATTTTTTTTTTTTTATAAAAATTTTTTTTATTTAGGCATGTTATTTTTAATGCTAGTTAAATACAATATATAATTTTTATAATATTTTAGTTTTTAATATTTATAAATAAGGGATTTTTTTATATATTTTTAGGATTTTTTAATATAGGTACCCTTTATACTAGTTATTTTTATATTTATAAAATAAATATTTTTTAATTTAATTTAGTAATTATATAAATTACTTAATAATTTACTATAATTATTATTTTATATTATTTTATTTAATAAGTAAATTATTAATAAGTACTGTTTTATTATTAATTATTTTAACTAGTATATTAAAAAAATTTAGGTAAATATAGGTTTTACCTTGCAAATATTAAATTATTTATATTAATAATTTTTTATTAAAAATTTAATAAACTAAGATATTTTATAATTATTATTAAGGTAGTAAGTTAAAAAGGTTTTAAAGTATATTTTTATATTTAGTTTTTAATTATTAAAATTCTTAATATTATTTACTTAATATAGTTTTATAAATAATAATTTTTTTAAAAAATTTTTAGGGCGCGCAGCTATTATTATAATTAATTTTATAATAATTTTTTAGGGTTTACAAGGGTATTAAAGTTTATTTAATAAGAAATTATTAATTACTTAATAAATTAAATAAGGGTATTATATATTTATTAATTAGCTTTAATTATTATAATTTACTAGTATGCCTTTTTAATTTAGGCATGAATTTATTAATATTTTTTTTATAATATTTTTATTTTTATAATTTTTTTTTTACTAAAATTATATTTAGTATTACCTATAATTTTTTAATAATTTTTTTATTACTTTTATTTTTATACCCCTAAGCAGGTGCTTTATATTTTAATATTTTTTATATAATTTAGTTTTTATTTATAGGGGTGTTTTTAGGTTTTTTTAATTAAAAATTTATAAATTTTTTTAGGTATATTAGTTAGTTATTAAGTTAAGATTTATAATTACTTTTTTTAAGCTTTATTTACTAGCCCCTGGGATTAAGTTTACTACTTAATTATT
>NW_020797904.1:863306-898032 GCF_003369625.1 Aspergillus mulundensis | reverse complement strand
ATATATTACTTATAAATAAATAGCTAAATTAAAAAGTAAAATTAAGTTTTTAAATATTATTTTTATACTTATATTAACTAGTACTAAAATAATTAGCTATAATAAATTAAAATAATATAATTTATAAATAATAATATATATAAATAGTTTATAAGTTATATACTTATTAAAGCTTTTATAAATTTAAAAGTAACTATATATATTAATATTAAAAAACTTAATTAAGTATTAAACTTTAAACTTTAAAAAGCCACAAAGTTTAAAAAAATCTAGGTAAATTTAAAAAAATAATTATAAAAGTTAAAAAAAGCTATAATAGTTTAATATAATAAAAAGTATAAAAAAATAAGCTTTAAAATTAATAACTATATTATATTTTATATAAAAAATATTAAGTTAATAAAACTAAATTATAAATTAAATAAGATACTTATTAGCCTGTTTTTAATAATTATGTTGTGGTAGTGGCCAGGCGACACCTAAAGAAATGTTATATAACTAAAAAAGATATTAATAATTATTTAAGAATGGCTCTGGGGCTAACTAACTATATATAGGTAATTAAGTTTTAAGTAAGTAACCATGGTGTAAGATTAACTATAATAGTTCCCCTTAACTTTATAACTTTAAAATTATTTAAAGTTACTATCTCACGCCATGGTGTAAAATATAAAATATTATAATTATAAAGTAAAAAAAATAATAAAGTTACCTGGTGTAAGTTATAAGGTAAAAAAATAATAATAAAGTTACCTAGTAATAAAGTGTAAATAATAAAAAATAGCCTAAAAAATCTTTATTTACTTTTAAAAAATAAAGCGTAAATAATAAATAATAGTATAAAAAATCTTTATTTACTTTTAAAAAGATAGTGTTATTAGCTTAAGAATTTTTTATATATTTTTAATTTTTTTAAAATTAAATATCTTCCCATAAAAAGTTAAGTTTATTTATTAAGTTATTAATTAATTACTAATTCTTGGCTGGATTATTTTTAAAAAATAATATATTTATATTATTATTATATACTTTTATTAACTAGGTGGAAAATTTCTTGCATAAACACTTTAATATTAAGTGTATAAAATTTAATAATTTTATTTATTAATATACTACTTTTTTAATACTAGGTATAGCTAGATAATTTATTAATTTTTATGTATTTTTTTTTAACTTTTATAGCAAGCTTTTCTTATAATTTTTAAATAGCTTTATTTATAATAATAAATATATAAACTATATTAATAATAGGCTCCAAGCTGCTAGTAATAAAACTTATAAATTTAAAAGTATTAATTATTTATAGTATTATTTTAATAGGCTAATAGGTTATTAAGCTTTTAGTAAGCTTTTTAATAAGTAAAAATTTTTATTACTTATAATTTACTACTTACTTTTTTTAAACTAGCTTTATTTTATATTTTTAAATAAAAATATTTTTTAAATACACTTTAAGCGTATTTTTAACTAAAATTTTTAAATAATTATAAAGTAATTATTTAAATAATACATGTTATTTAACTTTAAGGTACCAAGTAATATTATTTATTAATATAAGTATTTAATTATTAGCTATTATAATAAAAAACTTTTTTTTATTATATTTTAGCTATAGTTATAAAAATTTTAATATATACTATATATTACCTTTTAAATTTATACTTATGCTTTTATAAGTAAGTAAAGTTTTATTATTTAATATATTAATAAAAACTTTTAACTTTTTTTTTATTTTTTAAAATTTAGCACTAGCTATTTTAAAAAGATATTTATTAAAAAATAAGTATTATTATTAATAAACGCCCTATATTATAAATATATATATAACAATATTTATCTGGACTAAAGTATATTATTTAATTTATTTTAAAAGTAACTATTATTAATAATAATAAAATATTATTATTAGTTTTTTTTAAGTTAATTAATTATTTTTTTAATTTTATTATTATAAACTAGTACTATTATTTAAGGGGCTAGCTTTAAGCTAAGTATATTTTTATATTTTATTTTTTTAGCCTAGTTTACTTATAAAAAATTATTTATTAATACTTTAATTTAAGTTACTTTTAACTTTTTATTAAATATATAAAGTTCCGCGACTTTAGCCCTTAACTATTAAATAATTTTTATTTTTATTACCTTATTTATAGCATGTAATATTTCCCTAGCTTAAAAAATTTTAATTTATTTTTTTAAATTTTTAATTTTAAACTTTAGGCTTATAATAATACCTTTAATAAAATTATATTTTTATTTTAATACTATTTTAAAATTTGCTTTAGAATCACAAAAATAATAAAAGCTAAAAAAATAAAATAAAAAAAAAGTAATAAAATAAATTAAAAATTATAAAAAAGGTAAAGTACGGGGTAAAAAAGTAATAAAATAAATTAAAAGTAAGGTAATATAACTTTAAAGTAAATTTTTTTTAAAAATTATAATATAATTATAGCTATACTTAAACCTAAAACTATAGTAAAACTTAGGGGTAAACTATAATAATAAGGTAAATAATAAATTTATTAAAATATAATATAATAATTTAAAAAAAAATAATATGTTATTTTTTTAAAAGTTAATATTATAAATAAATATTTAAAAAGTATTCTTGCAAGGGTGTTTACAATTTTTTTTTTAAAATTTTTTAGCTAACTTTAATATTTTAATATTTAATAATAGCTTTAATACACTTATGTTTATTAAATTATAATTTTACCTTATTAAAATAATTTACTTTATATTAGTTAATTATTTTCTATGTATTTTTTAGTAAAAATTTATAATACTATATATTTTAGTGTTTAAACTATTTTAATTACTTAACTAAGTACTTTAATTTTTTTAAAGTTTATTTTTTAGCTAGTAATTTTTTAATTTTATATAATTAAAACTTTATTATATTTTTTTTATTAATTATAGCCTAGGCTTAATATCCATGTGTATATAAGGGTTTATATTTAAGTATTTTTTTAAATATATAATTAAAACCACTAGGTATAACCGCTAATTTAAAAAAAAATTTAGTTAATATATTAATAATTTAATTTTTTTTTAATACTTTAAAAGGCCCTGTATATTATATTAAAAGTTTTTTATTTAATATTACTTATATTTTATAATCTTTATATAATTATAGCCTAATTTAATTACTAAAAGTAAATATAATAAGTTTATAGTTTTTATTATAATAATATTTTATAATTATTTATGCTAGCCTTAGCGCTATTATTATATTTTTTTTATAATTAAAGTTTTTTAAAAAAGCTTTTGCTTTTTAAAATACACTAGTAAAAAAATAGTATTATATAAATTTTTATGTTATATATAAGCTTATATAGTAAATACTTAATTAAAGTTTTAATATAAGTATTTAATATTACTTATAGGTAAAAAAAAACTTTTATTTATTTATTTAAATATTTTAAACTTATAATAGGATAGCGCAGGAAAACCTTTATAATTTAATTTAATTTTTTATTTTATTTATTTACCTAAGCATACTATATAATTATAAAGCAAAGTTTTATTTTTAACTTAATAAATAAAGCTTACTAAAGCTTACTTATAAATTTTAAATTTTTATTACTAATAATTATAATTAAAAGTTTTTAATTTATTATTACTTATTTTATTAAAAGTGCCTTGGCTTAATTATAAGCTTTTTAGTTATTTTTACTAGGTAAAATTATTAATTATTTTATATAATAATATATACAAGTAAGTATAATATTTAAATTATTTATTATCTTTAATAATATAGTTATTATATTAATAGCTATTATATAAAAAAAATATTTAGTAATAGTATAGGTTATAGGCTTTTATATAGTTTATAATTTTTTTATATTATAAATATAATAAGTAAGTAGTAATATATTCCTAAACTTACTTTAATTTTAGGTAAAAAAAATATAGGTTAAATTTTTTATTATATAATAAATATTTAAATAGTTTTTATTATTATAAGCCTTTTTAAGTATCTTTTTTTTTAATATAAGTAGAATGTAAAGCTTTTTTATATTAAAAAATACCTTATATAAAATAATATAAATAAATTTTTTTATATTTAATTAATATAATAGTATTACAGGACACTTAAAAGTAATATTAATTTTTAAAACTTTTTTTATTTTTTTTTATTTTTAATTATTTAAATATCCCTATAGCAGCCTTTATTTAAAATTTTTAAAATATTATATTATTAAAGTTATAAAGTTTACATGTAGTATATTTAGTAAATATTTTAAATTTTTATTATTATTTTTTATAAAAAAAGGTATGTAAAATAATATATTAAATACTATATTTATTTTCCCGGGTTTATATAAAATTTTTAAGTAAAATTATTATAAAAATATTAAAGCTTATACTAAATAAAGGTTAAGCTTTTTAAAAAAATTTATTATTAGTATTTTTTATTTTATAATATTTAAGGTGCTAGTATAATTTATATAAATAAAAACTATTTTTTAATAAAATTTTACTATATAACATAATTTTTTATTACTTAAATTAGGCCTAAAACTTTTAGTTTTATAAGCTAGTAATTTTTTTTTACTTTAAAAATTATATAATTTAAAAATAAAATTAGTTTTATATTTACTAGTAAGGGAGGTTTCTTTAAATTAATTTTAAAATTTTTTTTAATATAAAATATTATAATCCTAATATACTTTTTACATGTATTAATATTAATATAAAAATTATAAAAATAAGTAAAGTAAATTAATTATAAAAGGTTTTTAAAATAAAATTAAATTATTTTAAACACCTTTTTTTTACTTTTATAATTTAAAAAAGCTTAATTTTTAATATATATAATTTTTATGCCTGGGTTTTTTATAAAAGTTTAATATACTTTTTAAAAAATTTATTTTTTACCTTTATAATAGTTTTATTTTAGCTATATAGTAAGAAATATACTTTAAAAACTAGTTTATTATTTTAATATAAGTGTTTAAATTAGCTAAAGTAATAAAAAATTTTAATAAAACTAAAACCTTAACTTTATTTATTATTACTATTTAGCCTAGTAATAAAATATTTTTACCTAATAACTTAATAAATAAAAAGCTTAAAAAGGTTTTTTTAAGGTTTAAAAAAATTTCTAGTTCTTGGTATTTTAATAAAAATATTTTTAAATATTAAAAATAGTTATTAAAAATAAGTAAGTATATAATAAAGTTATTAATATAAGCACGCAAAAATTTTTATAATACCTAGAAGTAATTATTAATATTATATTAAATATAAATAATATTATTAATAAAACTTATTAAATATATTAATAATATTTCCTATTTTTTATATAATATTACTATTATATATATTTAAGTTAATAAATAAAAAGGCTATTAGTAAAATATAAATATATTATTAATAATAAAAATAAAAGTATATTTAATAACTTTTATTAATATCTTTACTTACATGGGTAAAAAATATATATTCTTAACTTATTATTTATTTAAATTATAAATATTTTATATTAACTAGCTGGAATTTTTATTAATTTTACTAGGTTTATAAATAATAAAAATAGGCCAAGATATTAGGGTAATACTAATTATTTATTTTATTTTTTTTTATTAATATAATTTATTATATATTTTATTAACCCTTTATTAATTATAATAAGCCAAAGGATAGACCTTAATTATTTTTTTTTAAAATAATTTTTTTAGCCGGGTTTAAAATATATATATATTTAATTTTTTTTTTAAAATATTTATTATTTACTTATTTATTTAAATATTTATAAATTCCTATATTAAAGTTTTGAAAATTATAATTACTTTTATATTTTTATAAATTATAACACTATTATTTAATTTAATTTAAAAAGATTTATTTATTAAAGGTGGTATAAGAAGATTATAAAATTTTAATAATAACTTTATTAATATAAATAAATACTTTTTATATATACTAGTATTTATAATATTTAATTAATAAATTTTAAATACCTTAAATTTTAATAGTATTTTTAACCTAGTGCCTTTTTTAAGTAGTACTAGTAAGTTTATATTATTAATAATTATAACTAAGTTAAAACTACTATTTATTATATAAGTATATAAAAATAATTATTTTTATTAATAAAATTTAAATAAGTAATCCCTGTCTCCTAAAGGGTTAGTATATAATTAAATTAATATTTTTAAAAAAAAGTATAGTTATATTATTATTTAATTTATTATATATACTTACTAAGGCTAGTAATAATATAAATAAAAAGTAATAATAATAAGAATTACTATATTACCACACATAGTAATTTAAAAAAATTTTTACTTAAATTTATTATTATACTATGTAAAGTAAGGCTGTTAATACTAATTAATAAATTAACCTTTAAATATAATATAAAATAAGCTTTAACTATTATTTTTATTATTATATTTTTTAAAATATTTCCGTGTACCTGCTTTACCTTAAAATAAATTAATAAATAAATAAATTAATTAATAAAGCTTAATTTAATTTTTTATAATAAAATTAATAATAAGTATTAATATATAAAAATATTTAAATAATTTTAAGCAAGAAATACCTTATTAATTAAGGTAAGTGTTAATTTTAAATTAATATAAATTTAATAAAAAGCACTATTAATAGTAAAAAACACCTTTACTAAAGTATATTTTTAATTTTTAAAAAAAAGTTCTAGTAAAGTGGTAAAAATAAATTTTAAAAATTTAATAATTAATATATTAAAAAAAACATAATATATAATAAAGTTATTACTAGTATATATAAATAAGTACTTGTATAGCTTATTATTTAACTAAAAAATAAAGTAACATGCATAATAACTAATTTTATAAAAATTTTTAGGTTTATACTTTTTAAAAGGTTTATTTTATTTTTTACTTAAAACTTTTTAAAAGTTATATACTTTATTAATATTTAAAATAAACTAGTTATTTTTTAGTATTTTTTTTAGGGTTTAAAGTAGTAAAGCTATTAATATAATAAGTTTATATATAATACTTATTATTAAATATTTTTTAGTTATTACTTTAACAGGGCTATCCTTGGTAAGGCTATTAATAATATTATTATTAAAAAAATTAAATATTCCCTTATGCTTATTAAAAATATTACTAGTTTTAATTTTAAAAATATTACTAAGGGTATTACTAATTTTAAGCATAATAATTTTAAAAGTTTTATTAATTTTACAGGGGTATTTAAATATTTTAAGTATTACTTATTTAATTTAACTAATTATTTTATAGTATATTAGCTAATAAGTCCTATTTTTATTAAAAGTTTTTTTATTAACTATAATATTAAGGGTTTAAATTATATTAATAAAAAGGTCCTTATGCAGGAGCTTATTAAGGTTAGGTTTAATTATTATAAAAATATTATTTAATATATTTATAAAAGGCTTGTACTAGTTAACATGCTTCTTAAGGTTAAAATTTATTAAATTAATTAGTTTCTTTTTTTTATAAAATCCTTATAAACTTTAAAATAGTTATATTTTTTTAAGGGCTTATTAATAATATTTTATAATAAAATATTTAGGTTTTACCAAGCTTTTAATATTAATAAAAATTTATAGTTAAACATTTTATACTACTTAGCTAAAGCTATTATATTAAATATATAAATAGTAGGCAAACGCCTGGCTTATATATTAATTATTATATAATATAAATTATTTAACCTAAATCTTACTTTACTAGCCAGCAGCTTAAATTTTTTTAAGTTATTTATATTAATTTTTAATATTATTAAATATAGTTAATTTTTTGCGCTAAACTTAATTAAGCTTTAAATTATATTAACACGCAGTTTTACCTTGTAAATATATTTTTAAATTTTAGTATATTTTAAAAATATTTTTAGTTTTTAAAGTACTATAAATTTAAGTTATAAAGGCATAAATATTATAAAAATAGGGCTTATTATCGCGCTTAACTTTTATTTTAAAGCCCTAATTTAATAATATATTTAGGTAAAAAAAATTAATATTAGCTACTTTTTAATAAAAAAATCTAGTATTTATTTCCTGTTACTTACTATTTATTTTATTAAGATTAATATTTATTATTACTTATGCTATTAGTATAGCTAATATTATTAATTATTATTAAAAAAAGCTAGTAAAACCAGTTTTTTTAATATTACTACTAGTTAATTTAGGTGCTTTATTTCCTGCTATATTATTAATATTTTATTTATAATTTAGTAAAAAACCTAAAATTAAAAAACGCGTTTTATTATTTTTAGTAAATATATTTTTATTTTTTTTATAATTTTAAAAAAATTATAAAAAATCCAAGAAGTTAGTTACTAGTAAAAGACTAGGTAATAATAAAGGTAATTTTTTTTAATAGTTTTTTAAAGCCTAATATTTAAAAAATATTAAAAAAAAATATAGTATTTAAGCCTATAGCTAGAGCTTTAGTTAATTTTAAGTTTAGGATTAAAAATATAAATACTATAAATATAAAATAAAAAGGTATTAAAAGTTTTAATTTATTATATTTAAAAGCTAAAGGTACACCGTTCTTTTTTTTTTAAAAAAAAGGTAAAATTTAAATAAAAGTTAATAATTATAATAAATTATAATTTTTTGCAAGCAGCTATTAAACTTTAAAACTAATAAATTTAATTATTTAAAAACTTTTTTATAATAATATAGTTTAACTAGTTTTTATTAATAATAATTAGCTTTTTATTAAAATAAAATAAAAAAATAAACTTTATATATATTAAATACTTTAAGAAAATCTTACTAGTGTATTCATGCTAAAATAATAATAAAAATTATATATATTTATAGCGGTTTTATATAAGTTATTAAAAAAAAATAATATAAGTAAAAAAGGTTTTAATAGTTTAAAATTATATAAGTAGTAAGTTTAATTATATAATAATAATAAAAAGTTAAAAATAAAATTTAATAATTTAATTTAGGCTGTTCTTGCCTAAATTTAGCAAGTAAAAAAAACTTTTAAAAATTTATAATATTATAATATTTAATTACCAGGCCACCTGGTTACTTGCTTAGTTAGTTAAATAAAAAAAAAACTTAAGAAATTATAGGGAATTATTTTTATATAAAAAGTTTTTAAAAAGTTAAAAAGTTAAAAAAAGTAAAAATAGTAAAGGTTTAATATTATAAAAAAAGCTAATATAAAAGTAAGGCTCTAGCACTTTACTATAATAAAAACTTATAAATACTTTAAAACTTTACTAAAACTTTCTAAAGTTAAAAATTTAGCCTTTAATTAAAATTAAAAATATACTATTATTATTATAGTAGTAGCCAGGTAATACCTAAAAAAATATTATATAATTAAAAAAAATATTAATAATTATTTAAAAATGGCTCTGGGGCTAATTAACTACATGTAAGTAACTAAGCTTTAAGTAAGCAACCATGGCGTGGGATTAACCATAATAAATTATAAAATAAAAAAAATAGTTTTATAAGCTACTACTTTTATTAAATATATAATAACTATATAATATTTTTTATATTATACTTTTAAAACCTTACCATAATAACCTATTTTAAGTATTAAATATTAGCTTTATATTAATAAATAGCAAGAAAAAATACTTTATTAAAAAAATTTTTAATATTTATAAATTTAAGGGCAAGGTATAATAGATGTGATAACGCTAGCGCTGGGGATCACCCGGCTGGTAAGGCCGGGTAATTAAGAGAGAATATATAAGAAAGGAACTAAATATAAAATTATTTAAAGGTTTTTTATTAAGGCCTTTAAGTGCTTTATATAACTTTTATTTAAAATAATAAAACTTAAATATTATTTTTAAGGTTATTAATATTTTTAAGCCTTAATATTATTATAATTAATAAAATAGCCTAAGGTATTAATACTAGTAATAAAATTATATTTTTTTTTACTTAAATAAAATAATACTTTTAATATTAACCCCTATTTTTAAATATATTTTAATAAAAATATAAAAAATTAAAAACCTTTATTAAAGCCCTTAACCTATTATAAATAAAAAAAAAATATATTATAATATATAAAAAATATTATTATTTTTTATAATAAAAAGATTTATAAATTATAAAATAACTTTTTTAAGTATAAAACTAAAAAATCCTAGCTTATTAATATTAATAAAAATTATTTAATATATTTTTAACTTAATACTATTAATTATAATAATTTTTATTTATATTTTATTTTTAAAAACTTTATTAGGTATAACTTACCCTAACTTACTTTTTATTTTTTTAAGGTAAAATAAAGTAAAAAATAAAAAAAGTTTAAAAAAAGGTTAAAACTATAAGTTATTAACTTTTTAAAAAGGCTAGCCCTTTTAAAAAACTAATAATAAAAGTTTATTATAAATTTTAGTAAAAATTTAATTTTAAAGTAAGGTTAACCCCGCGCTTATATAAGGCTTTTTTTTAACTTTTTTATTTTTTTATATTTTTTTTTATTTTTTTTTATTTTATAACTTTTTTTTAATTCTTGCCTTATTATATTAAATTATAATATATAATAATATCTTTTTTTAACTTAAGGCGCTTGCTTTTAATATATTTTTTATAAATAGTAATCTTGGTTTTTATAGCGGGTGGTATTAAGTATTTTTTATTTTAAATTTTAAAATAATAATTATTTACTATTTATTTAAAAAAAGAAAAGCTTTTTAATAAAATATTTAAAGTATTTAGGGTAAGGTCTTATTATTATAATAATTATAAAAACTTTTATTAATAACTTACTTATTACTAGTAATGCCTCTACCATAACACTACCCTTTTTATTAATAAATATTACCTTTTTTTATTTTTTTTTTATTTTTTTAAAACTTTTTATAAATTTTTTAAACCTTTTAGCTTTTTTTTTACTTTTTTTTATTAAAATTTTTAACCATGGCCTTTAAAAAGTTTAATATATTACTTTTAAAGTGCAAGTAAAATATTATAATAACTTTTTTTTTAAAAAAAATAAAAACTAGTTATACTAGTAGCAAAATAGTAAATAATTTTTTTTTAACTTTTTTTAATAAGTGTTTCTTTTTTTTAGCTTAGTTAATAATAATAAAAGCTAATATATTATTATATTTATAAAATCTTATAAGTTATTAAAGCTGCCTAAAGCTTTTTTTTATATATAAAAACTTAAATTAAGTGTTTACTAGGCTTGGCAAGCGCGAGGTTTATATTATTAAAAATTAGTATTAATAATTTACCATGGTCTTATAATAGTAAGGTATTATTATTAAATAAAAAGTAAGTTATAATAATTACAAAGTATTATTTAAAATAATTTTTATTACTTATATTTAAGCCCTTAAGCTTAAAGGTTAAGTACTTTTCTAAAAAGTATATACTTATTATATTTTTATATATTAATAAGTTTAATATTTTTTTAAATACAAGCGGCCTCTTAGCTTGCTAAATAAAATAAAAACTTAATAATATAAGTTTTTTTTTAGTGCTTAATTACTAATAACTTATAAGTTTATTAAAAAGCATGGGACTTTTAATATAATAATCCATGTAATAAAAATAAATAAAATTTATATAATAAAGGCGTAAGTAATATTATTATTAAAGCGGGCTTTAAAAAGGCAGGCAAATTTTAATAAGGTATTTAAGTATAATTATTAATTATTAAGCAAAAGCAAGGGCAAAAAGCCCATATAATTTATTATTTTAAAAACTTTAAATTATAATAATAATAAAAAAATAAAGTTTAAAAATCCTAGTAATATAATTAATAATATTAAAAATTTTAAAAAAGCCCTTAAATTTTTTAAAAAATATTATCCTACTTTTAAGCTAGTACCTACTTTTTACTTTTTTTTAAGTTTTTTAGTAAAATTTTAAATTTTATACAGGAGTTTACTATTTTATTATATTATTTTTTAAATAAAAAGCTTTTATTATAACCCCTTTTAATTATAATATAAAAAAAATTTAAAAGTCCTAATACTTAAGCTTAATAATTTAAAGGCTTTTTAACTAGTAGTATATTTTTACTTACTTTATTTTAGTATTAACCTTAATAAGCTAGGTTAAGATTTAACTTATTAATATAAATAAGCTTTTAAGTTAGGGCTTGCCCCTACTACTACTTTTTTTTTAATTATTTTTTTTAACTTTTTATTTTTTTTTTGCCCTGCTACTGGCCCTTTAAAGTATTTTAATAATATTAGTAAAGTTTTTAATTTAATTAAACCTTATTTTAAAGCAAAGGTTTAAGTAGCTTAATCCCCCTTAAATTTAAAGTAATTTTAAGTATTAAACTTAATAAATATAGGTAAGCACCCTTTTATTTTTAGCTATTTTTTTTTAAATTTTTTTTAATACAGGGATTAGTGCTATTAATATTAAAATATATATTAACTTAATTTATTTAATTTTTTTTTTAATTCCGGTCCTTTTTTAATAGTTTTTTTTATAAATAAATTTTTTTTTAAGTTAGTTAATAATATTTTTAATTATTAGTATTAAGTATTTTAAGCTTGCAAGCAGCGCTTAATTAAATAATAAAAAAAATACTTTTTTTAAAATTTAAAAAAAAAATTAGTTACTTTTGTAAAGTCCTAAATAAGAATTTAAATTTTAATAAAAATAGGGATATTAAAATAAATACTAATAAAAAAATAATAATTAATAAAAAACTTGTTAATTTTAATTAAGTAAATAAAAGCTATTATTTATTTAAGGTAAATTTAAATATAAAGTGCTAGGCGGCTTTTACTTTAAGTAATTTAAAAAACTTAAATATAATTAAGGTTATTAATAAAATAGTTTATAATAGTAATAAAGCATAAGTTAGTTTTAATTTTTTTTAAATAAAATAAATAAAATATTAGCAAGCTACTTACCAGGTCCTTTTTAATATAAATACTATGCTTTTTTTTATATAAAATACTTTTTTTTAAATATAATAATTTAAAATAATAATAGTAAAGTTATATTTAATACTAGTTTTTTTTAGTATCCCGCAAAGGTTAGCGTTTTTAGTATATATTAATAATTTTTTTTATTAAATTATTAATTAAAATTAGTAAGTTTTTTCCTGGAGTTTATTCTTTATTTAGTTTTAACTTTAAAAATATATATTAAATAGGGTTATAAGTTTTTATTTATAATATTTTTATTACTAAAATATTACTAGTTTTAAAAGCTTTTGCCTTTTTAGCATGCTTTTTATTTTTAATAATAAGCTTATTAATAATAATACCCTTTTTATTTAATTTAAAAATAATTTCTTATTTTTACGCTTATTTTATTCCACCCTTATTTATATTAATAAGTTAGAATAAAAGAGGATTAAAGGCTTAATAATATTAATAATTTATTATACCTTAATTAATTTTATAATTTTTTAGCCTTATTTTTTAAGGGCTTTTTATAATTATATACTTACTTAAAGCTTTTTTAAATTATTAACTTTTATATAAATAAAATATTATTTATTAACAAGATTATAAATAACATGTTTATTTAGTTTAATAATAATATATATATTAAATAAGTATAACTTTAGCACCTTATAAGGTTTAAACTACTTAATATTAAATTTTTATAAGTTTTTATTTTTAACTAAAACTTAATTATTTTTTTTAAAATAGGTAATACTTTACCTTATAATTATAAATATATTATTACTTAATAATATAGGCTAATAAGTACTTATTAATAATAATTTAAGTATATTATAACTTAAAAATATAATTTTTTATAATAATAATTTTTATAAATATATTATTTATAAAAAGGCGTGGTTAAATATTATATAAAAATTTTAAAAAAATTTATATTAGTAATACTATGTAATTTAATATATATAGTAAATAATACTTAATTTAAGTATTAATTTTATAGCCTTGTTAGCTTTTTAAGTAGTATTTTTATAAATATTAAGCTAAAAATTTTATTTAATTACTTAATATACTTATTTATTTTAAAATAATATAATATAATAATATAATACTTTATTTTTAGTAATTATATAAAATAAATAATAACCTTAAATAATAAATTTAAATTATTATTTAATATTAATTCCGCTATAGCCCTATAATAAATAAAGATTTTTTTATATAAAAATCTTATTACTATTTTATTTTTAATATTAAAAATAACTTTAATAACTAGCTAGCCTATTATATAATTAATAATTATAATAATTTATTTATTATTATTAAGTATTACTAGCAATACCCTAATAAAATTAATTTTTTATTATTTAAAGGGTTATATATTTTTTTTAAATATATAAAATTTTATCTTATGCTTTAACCCTAGTTATAACCTTTATATAATTTAATAAATAAGGCAGGCGTAAACTATATATTAAATATTTTTTTTATTATAAGTTATTAAATATAATTATTAATTATACTTAAAAGGCCTAAATATTTTAGGTAATTATAAAACTTATATATTTTATATATAAAGTTTTTTTTAAAAAGGTATTTATAAATATAGTACCTTTTAACTATTTAGTTTAATATATAAAAAAATATTTTTTATAATATTAAGTTTTACGCCTGGTTAAGGGCCCTAATAAAAATTCTTATTTTTTTATTATACTTAATTTATAAAAAATTTATTATTAGGTAATTAATTATTTTTAAGATAGGTTATTATTATATTTTTTTAATATTTTTTTTTATTTTTAATTAATATAATTATTAGTGTTAGTATTATATACTTAACCTAAGTATTTATTATTTTTTTATTTTAGTTATTTTAAGTATTAATAAGGCTATTTTTAATAAAGTTAGGTTTTTAATTAAAAATATTAAAAATAATAGCCTTTATACCTAGGTAATAATAAATATTTAGGTTATATATTTAAAACTTTTTTATTTATTATACTAGTTACTTAAAGTAAGTTCTTATGGTAGTAAGGTACTTAAAACTTTTATAATTAATAATAATTTTAGTTATAATACTATTTTTAAAATAATAATTTTATTAATATAATATTTTTTTTAATTATAAAAAGCTTTTTTTTATATTAAGTAATTTTTTTAGTATTATTAAGTTTATAATTATTATAGGTAATAAAATATTAATATTTTTAATTATTTTACTAGCTAAAAATTATGCTAATTACCTATTTTAAAATATTTATTTTAATTTTAAAGGGTTTATGTAGCTTTATAATTTTAAGTATTAAAATATTAATTAATATTTTTTTAAAAGTAGTAAATATAAGTTTATATTAAATATTTTATTATATTATATAATACTTTTTTTTTACTTAGTAGTATTTTTTTAAAAAAAGTTTATATAATAGTATAGTAATTTTAATAAAGTTTTTAATATATTTTTAATAATATATAGCAAGGCCCAGGAATTATTAAATTTTGAAAATATTTTAAGGTTTTAATTAATTTTAAATAATATTTAACTTTACTAGCATAGGTTAAGTATATTTATACCAAATAATATAATTATAAAATTTTAATTTTTTTATAATAAAAATATACTTAAAGCTTTTTATAAATAGCTTATTATTTTTAAGAGCTATTATAATTTAGTAAAGGTATTTTTTATATTTTTTAATAAAATTAAAAAAAAAAATATTATTAAAATATATAATATAAGTTTTTTTTTATATAAGGGGTAAAAACTTAATTTATTAATATTTAAAAAAATAGCTAGGGTATTACTTAGCCTAAATAATATTATTAAAAACTTATATTTTTTAAAAATAATATTAAAGGCTATTTTTTAAATTAATACCTTGCCTATTTACACTTACTAATATTTTAAAAAAAGGTTAATTTTAAAAAAATATTAAGTAAGTTTTATAAAATTAATAAGGTCCTTAATATAGAAAAGTGGATAGTTATTTTTAATAATTTTTTAATTTAATAATTAATAATTAATATATATACGCTATTTACCGCCAGGCTTTAAAATAAAAATAATTAAAAATTTTTAAGGGCTAGTAAAAATATAAATAATATTTTTTTAAAAGCTTAGTAAGTTACTTTTTTAGCTTTTTAAGCTTTTTTTAAAAAAGCGGATAAAAAAGTTAGTTAATAAAAAAAAATTACCTATATTAATATTATAAATTATATTTTATTTTAAAGGAAAAGTTAGCAGGAGTTTTTTTTTAAACTAATTTATAAATTTTTAAGTAATTTTTTTAGCTAATTTAAATATTTTAAATTTTTTTTTCGTGCCCTTATTTTAGTTAAAATTAAAGTAAATAATTATAAAAAAGGCTTACTAGGTTTATTTTTATAGTAGGTACTTAGCTTACTTTATTAATATAATTATTAAAAAAGTTTAAATATTATTAATATTAGGTTAAGTTTAAATAGGCCTAATAATAAAAAGGTGTTTTTTATTAATAATAAAAAAATATATTTTATTAATACTAAAATTTACTTTTAAAAAGTATTTATAAAGCTAGTTCTTTTTTAAAATAATATTATATTTTAAAATATTTATTTTTTATAAGTAATAAATATACTTTTAACTACTAAGCATAAGTAATACTTAAAAGCTTTTATATATTTTTACTTATTATTTATTAACTATAATAACTTTAAGTTTATTAAGCAAGCCCTTTACCTTATATAATTATAATAAATATAAATATTTTTTATTAATAAAGGATTATCCTGCGCTTGTATTAATAAAAACTTAAAAATACTTAGTATTAATAAGGTTAATATTAATACTTACCTAATATTATAAAATATTTTTATTAATAATATATAACTTAGTTTTAATAATTTAAAAAATAAATAATATTATATAAGGCTTAGGGTCCTCCTGCTTTAAATTTTTAAAAAATTTTTAAAAAAAATTAATAATAGCAGGAAAAATATATTTAAAAGCCTTTATTATTTTAGTTATTAATATTTTTAAATTTAGTAATTAATTTTATTTCCCGGATAGGGCGGCTTGGAATAATTAAAATAAAAATACTTATTATTATTATAATTAAAATAAAGGTAGTTATAAGTGCACTATTTTTTAGTTAATATTATTAAGGTTTAGGTTAATATTAGGTATAAAGGTAAATTAAAGGTTTTATACTTTTTTTTAATTATTTTAACTAGTAGGTTAACAGCCTTAATTATAATTTTTTAATATAGGATTTTTAGCTAGGGCTTTAACTAAAATAATTTTAGTAATACTTAAGTTTATAATATTTAGGTTATAGTAGCTAGATTTTTTACTAAAATTAAAATTATATAAAAAAAAATAATTACTAAAGTTTTTTTAAGTAAATTTTTTTATATAAAGGTTTTGCTTATATAAGGTAAAACATTTAATTATTATTTTAAAAATAATAAAGTAATTATAATTACAAGCCTATTTAGCTTAAAATTTAGGTTTAATTTTATTAATAAAGTTTATAATTTAAATCTTTATAAATATAGGGTATTTAAGTAAACTAATAATAACTTAAAAGTAATTATTATAACTTTATACTTTAGTATTATTTTAAGCTATATTTTAATAATAAAAATAATATTTTTAAGCACTAAAATACTTCTTAAAGTTTTAATAAACCTAATTTTTAAATTATTTAAAAGTAAAGATTTATTTAGGTATAATTTCTTAATTTTTTTAAAATTAGTAAGTATTTTAGTGCTTTTTAGCCTAGCTAATAAAAAAGTTAGTAATAACTAGGATTTTTTTATACTTATTAAAATTTTAATTATAAAAAATATATTTATTATAAAAATAATAATTTATATTTTAAATTTATATTTTAGTTATATTTAAGTTAATACAGCCTTTATATTTAATAATACTTTTAAAATTAAAAATTTTTTAAGTAATTAATTTTTTTATTAAATAGCTAGCCTTGGGCGTTTTTTAGTACTTATAAAATAAGTTATTTAAAATAATAAACTAAATAAATAGCCTTTAAATTTTTTTATTTTAGCTAGTTTATTTTTAAAAAAACTTAGCCTTTATATATTATAAGTTATACTACGCGATAACCGCGGGGTTAGTAAGGTTAATTAAATTTATAAAATATTTTATAATAATTAATTAATTAAAATAAAATAAAATACTAAAAAAAGTCTTAATAAATTAAGAATTAAATAAAAAACTTGGTTAAAATAATTAATATTTTTTTTATTTTTTTTAGTAATTTTTATAATATAAGTATTACCCTTGCTTAACACCCTTAATTATTACCCTTGCTTTAAAAAGCTAGTAATAATAATATTTATTATAAAAAATTTTTTATATAACTAAGGTTAAGTTATTAGTTAAAAAACTTTTAAACTTTTTTATTTATATAATTAAAAATATAATTTTTTAGTTAAATATATAGGCAAGGTAATAACCCTTATTATTATTAATTATAAAATTTTTTTTAGCTGTCTTGCTACCCAAGCATAAAGTTTTTTAAAATAATAATTAAATAAATATTTTTTACTAGCGCTAATAAAAGGGGTTTTTAGGTTAGGTAATTTTTAATTATTTTTATTAATATTTTTAGTATAGTTTTTAGGCCCCTTAAAATTTTTTTAAGCTTTAATTTTTTTTTTACTAAAAAGGTACAAGCGGTGTTAAGTGGTTTATATTATTAATAAGTTTTTTTATAAATATATTATTAAGTAATTTTAGTAATTAAATATAATAATTATTTTATTATTATATTTAATTAAATTTTATAATATTAAAAAAGCTTATTAATTAAATAATTAAAAATATACTACTAAATATAATAATACTAGTGCTAGGAATTACCTAGCTAGTAAGGCTAGGTAATTAAAAAATATATATATAAAAAAAAACTAAATATAAAATTATTTAAAAATTTTTTATTAAGGCCTTTAAGCGCTTTATATAGCTTTTATTTAGGGTAGTAAGGCCTAAGTATTATTTTTTAAGGCTATTAATATCCCTAGGCCTTGGCATTGCCACGGCCAATAAAGTGGCCTAAGGCATTAACACCAGCAATAAAACCACACCTTGTAAAATAATAAAAATAAAATAATATAAAAAATAATATATAAAAACTAAAAGCTTATATAGCTAAAACTATGATATTTAAAAAATTTAAAAAAATTTATAAAAATAAATTATGTAAAGTAAAAAAATATTAAATATAAATATTTATATTTATAACCTACGCGCACTTATAAAAAAAATATATTATTTTTATTAATTAGCGGCGCCCGCAGGGCCTTTTAATAAAAAAAAATAAATAAATAAAAATATAAAATAAAAAAAAAATAATAAAAAACTTAAATAAGTGGCTAAGCCGCGCGGCGCGTAATACTTAATATATATAAAATAAAAACTAAGCTTACAAGAGCGTTAATACTAATACTTAATATAAAAGTAATTTTAATAAAAATTCTTAAAAGTGCTAAAGCGTAGTAAACCCTATATTAAAAATAATAAAAATTTATAAAAAAATTAATAATATAATATAATATAAATTAAAATATATAAATATATACTTAGTGGCTAAAGCTATACTAGTATAAAAAAATTATTATTATTAAAATAATATTAAAAAAAGGTTTAAAAACTAAAAAAAAAATTATTATAATAAATTAATAAACTAAAATATAATAATATTATAAAAAAAACTAACTTATATAATAAATTATTATTTTTATTAAGGGGGGTACTAACTTATAAAGCAAAGTTAAATATAGGTATAATAATACTTATAAAGTTAGTTATTTATATATTATTAGCTATAGTAGTTTACTTAATAGCTACTTTAAATATTTAATAAGTTATTTTTAAAATAATAAAATTTTTATAAGCTTGTAGACTACTAGCTTTTATATATATAATATTAATAATATTAAAAATATTTTATAATTAATTACTTATTAGGGTAATATTAATAGCTATATACTTTTTAAGTATTTTTTATTATTATTATAATAAAACTAGTACTTTTTACCCCCTAAGTAATTATATATAAAAGCTTTTATTATAATATTTATAATAAATATATTTTTATTATAACACCTTATAGTAATAATATATATTATATATTATAAAATATAAAAATTAAATAATAAAGCTATAAAGCCTAGGGCCGGTAGGAAAAAAATATTAATAAAAGTTTTATTAATAAGGGCGGCGGGGGTAATAGCAGGGGTAATAATAATAATAATAATAATAATAATAATAAGGGCATGTAAATAATAAAATTAAGTTATTTTAATAGCTAGTATATTAGTAATTATTAATATATAAATAAAGGGTAAGAAAATATAATTTTATATATTTGTAACCGCGAAGCGGCCACCACACATTCTGCCACCGCTTTACGCAAGGCCTACTTAGTTAGCGGATAGGAAATAAAAAAAATTAATTACTTTTAACTTATCACGCTTTACGCGCTATAATAGTAGCATGTTTTAGATTAGGCATAACTTTTTTAAAATATTATTATTTATTATTTAGGAACTTTAATAAATATATTTTTTTATTATTAGGGACCTTTTACTATTATTTTTTAAATTTTTTAAATTTTATTTATTTTTACCTTTACCTTTTAAATATCCTACGCCAGGCGTAAATTAACGCTACTTTTAATTTTTGCTAAATATTTTATATATCTTACTTTTACCCTAAATTTCCAGCCTTTTTTAAATTTCTAGTTTTTTTTCTTACTTATTAAGCTTGCTTTTCTTATATTATATTTTTAACTAGTAAGTTATAATATTACTAAATTTATAACTAAATTTAAAAGTAATTAAAGCATGCTAATATTCCAGGCACTTTTTTTAATAAATTATTAATTTTATTACTTAAATATCCTAAACTTTATATTTTATATACCTTTTAACTTAAATCTTATATTATTCCTTATATATAAATATTAAATAGCCTTAATAAACACCTTTAACCTTACTTAGCTAAGTTAGGTTACTAGCTTAATACTTATTACCTAGTAACTTTAAGCTAGTAATATATAAATTAATTTTTAAGCCTAATAATTTATTTATTTATATATATTTTATTTGCTTTTCCTGCCTTTTTATTTTTTAAAAATCTTAAGTTTTTAGCTAACTAGTTTTTTAGTAAAAGTATTATTAATAATATAGTAAAAAAATTTCTACATTTAGTAAGTATTTTTAATATTACTAAATTTAAAAAATATATTAATTAAAAGGTAAAAAATATAAATACTAAAGTAAATAGTATAGCCCCTATAAATTTTTTTTAGTAAAATTTATTTTTATTTTATTTTTATTTATTGCTTTATCTCTTATATATACTTTATTTTTATTAAAAAATAACTTATTATACCAGCCCCTAGTAACAAGGTAATGCTAGTTAAACTTTTTATAATAAAATTAGTTAAAAAAACACATGGTAAAAGTAAAAAACAGCACGCCTTATAAAAAAAAAGGGATATTATTTATTTTTTATATTAAAAAATTATACTAAACCTACTTAAAGTTTAAGTTAGCCACGTTTTACAGCTAATTTTAGTAAATTTAATAATAATAATAGTAAAAATAATACTCTTTTTAAATTTTTTTTTATAACTTTTAAACTAGCAGGAGCCTATTCTTACTAAAAAAATTATATAATATATTTAATAATAATAATATAAACATGGTGTTAGGAGCTAGTAGTCACGGTTTACTTAAATAATATAGCCTACCTAAATAATATTTGCCTGCATAAGGTACGTAATAACAAGCCTAGTAACCTTAGGCTTTTAACCTAAATAATATTTTTTAAGTGCTACTGTAACCGCTCTGCAGAGCGGCCACACTTTCTGCCATTCTTCACTGCTACGCAGAGCCTACTTAGTTAGCCACAAATAGCCTAAATAGGAAAATTAATAACTTTTTAACTTAATACACTGCGCGTATATTATAATAATAATATATTTTAAGTTAAGTAATAACTTTTTTTAAATATTATTACAYGTTATTTAGGAACTTTAATAAATATATTCTTTAATTATTAAAAACCTTTTATAATTACTTTTTAAATCTTTTATATTTTTATTTACTCTTATATTTACCTTTTAAATATTTTAATACTAGGCGTGGATTTACACGGCTCCTAATTTTTACTAAATATTTTATATATCTTGCTCTTGCCCCCGATTTTCCTTTTTTTTTACTAGCTAAGTTTTTCTTCCTTTACTTTACCTTTAACCAGGAAGTAATAATATTATTTAAGCTAAATTTAAAAGTTACTAAAGCATGCTAATATTTAAGTACTTTTTTTTAATAAATTATTAATTTTACTATTTAAGTATTTTAAACTTTATATTTTATTTATCTTTTAACTTAAGCATTACCCTATTCCCTATATATAAATATTAAATAGCCTTAATAAATACCTTTAACCTTACTTAGCTAAGTTAGGTTACTAGCTTAATATATACTACCTAGTAATTTTAAGCTAGTAATATATAAATTAATTTTTAAGCTTAATAATTTATTTATTTATATATATATTATTTACTTTTCCTGCCCTTTTATTTTTTAAAAACCTTAAATTTTTAGTTAAGTAGTTTTTTAGCAAGAGTACTATTAATAATATAATAAAAAAAATTTTATACTTAGTAAGCACTTTTAATATTACTAAATTTAAAAAGTATATTAATTAAAAAATAAAAAATATAAATATTAAAGTAAATAATATAGCCCCTGTAAATTTTTTTAATAAAGTTTATTTTTATTTTATTTTTATTTCTTGCTTTATTTCTCGTGCATGCTTTATTTTTATTAAAAAATAACTTATTATACTAGCCCCTAGTAATAAAATACTTTTAGTTAGTAAACCTTTAATAATAAAGCTAGTAAAAAAACACATGGCAGGAGCAAAAAATAACATAACCTATAAAAAAAATATTATTTATTTTTTATATTAAAAAATTATACTAAACCTACTTAAAGTTTAAGTTAGCCATGTTTTATAGCTAATTTTAGTAAATTTAATAATAGTTATAGCAAAAATAATTTTTTTAAATTTTTTTTTTATAACTTTTAAACTAATAAAAGCTTATTCTTGCTAAAAAAACCGCATAATATATTTAATAATAATAATATAAATATAGCTTTTAAAGCTACTAGTCACGGCCTACCTAAATAATATAATTTACCTAAATAATATTTACCTGGGTAATATAATTTACCTAGGTAATATTTACTTATATAAGGTGCATAAGCATAGTAACCTTAAGCTTTTAACTTAAATAATATTTTTTAAGTTTTTCACGACATAAATTATATAATATATAAAATAAATAATAAAATTAGCTAACTAAAAGCTAGGTTTAATTATTATAAGCCTTAGTAATAACCTATAGTTTCTTTAGCTAATTTTATTTTAGTTTTTTTATTAATCTAGAATAACCAGCTTTTTTAGTTAACCTGTTTAACTACGCCATTTTTTCTTTTAATTTATAAAATCTAATTTTATAACCTAGTGCTATTCCTGTATAATAAGTATAAAAAGCTTAGTAGGGAATTTTTATTTTTATATAGGGATTTAATATATTTTTAATTACTTTAATTTTTTAATAGCAAGTAGGCAAGGCCAAGAATACCACTTATTTAAGTAATTAAAAAATTAAAAAAATTAAATATTTTTAGCCTAATTTAAAAAATAATATTATTATTAAATAAAAAGGGTACTTAATATATTATAAAAATATTTATACTTTTATAAACTACCTGCAAGACGTGGTTATATATAAAGGTAAATTAATAATTTAATTAAACTTAATAGCTTATTTATAAGGTATAGCCTTGTAATAGTTTATTTTATAATTATTTAATTTAAAAAAAAACTTTATAAAATGCCCTTAAAAAAAAGGTTAGTTTAGCTAATTAATTTTAAGGTTTAAGTTAAATTTTTATATAATATTATTAAAATTATAAAGCCTAAAGTATAAATATAAAAATATATATACTAGTAATTTTTTATAATTTTATATTAAAAAAATAATTAAATACTATAAGGCCGTAAAAATTATAAATAAATTTAATTAAATAAGTATAATTTAAAGTTACTTAAATCCCTAACTTAGGYAGGATATAAAAAAACCTATACTAGGTATAATAACTTTAAACTAGTTTTTTTAATTAATAAAAAAGCACTTATGGCAGGATTTAGCCATAAGGTATAATAATAATAATAATAATAATAATAATAATTATTTATATTTTAGTAACTAAGGCCCTAAATATTTTAATAATTTTTAAAACTATTTAAAAACCCCCTGGACGCCTTATTAGCATTTTATTAATAATTACTTTAGTTAATTATTATACATGTTTTATTAATTTCATGCCCTGTAATAAAACTAAAATTAATAATAATAATAAACTAGTAACTACTAAGGTTTTTAAGCACCTGGTTTATAAATTATACTTAATACCTTTATAATAAATAATACTAGTATTTTAGGCCGTAAAGGCTATAAATAATAAAGTTAGGGTAAATATAACTAGTATTATTTTTAAAACTAAAATAATTATTAAAAAGCTTGTATATATATTATAAATATTAAGTTAATAGCTTAAAACACCCCTAGCCATATAAAATAAATAATTAATTAATTAGCCTTTTATAATAACCCTGCCTAAGTATTAATATAAATAGTTTTTACTTTTTATACCACATTTATATATTATATTATTACTTTTATACCTTATATTATACTTATAATATATACTATGCCTAATTTAAATACTATATATATTATGCCTACTAATATAATATATACTATATTTAATAAGCTAAATTCTAGCTATAACAAGCTAAATATAAAAAATATAAATTATAAAAATAAAAATTATATAAATTACTTAAAGGCAGGCTATATATTTACCCAGGAACTTTTTAAAGCTAAAAAAACTATATATAATATAAATATAAATATATAAAAAAATAGGATTTAGTTTTATACTTATATTATAAAAGTATTTTTTTTAAAAAATATACTATATATATATATAAAAAGTATATAAGGTTATAATTTAAAAGGTAAATAATAATATTATAATATTAATATTAGCTTTATATATTACTTTTATAATTACTTTACTAAGTATAACTATTATTAAATTTAATAAAAAGCACGTGAGGGATACTTTTATACTTTATATTTATAATAATATAATAATATTAGCAGGCCTAAATATAATAAAATATTATAAAAAAATAGTTTTAAATATAAAATATTTTTAATTAATAAAAAATAAAGCTTTTTTATAAAATATACCTAATATAAAAATTACTAAAGCTAAGTATAAAATTATAATAAAAAAAGTTAGTTTAAATACTTTTTTTAATTTTTATGCTATATTTAATATATACTTTTTAAATTTTATTATATATAAAAACTTATTTATAAAGGTTTTTATTATAATATTTTTAGTTAAGAATACTAGTGTAAACCTTTTGCTAGGTATAAAAACTTTTATTTAAAAAATATTATTATTTTTAATAACTAATTTATAACTATAATAGGCTTATATAAGAATCTTGCTATTTTTATTATATATAAAAAAAGTATAAGTACTAAATAATTTACTAGCACCCTTATTTATATATTTTAAGTAGTAATATTATTTTTATACTTTTAAAGCCATGTTTTTATTATTATAAAAGTAAAATTATTAAAAAACATGGATTTTTTATTTAAACCTGCCTAGTTTACTAAAAAAAATATAAATATTAATAAAAAATATTTAAGTATTTTTACCCACCTAGTAAATAACTTCTTTTTTTTATACTAGCCTTTAATAAATTTACATACCTAGTAAAAATAGCGTGTTATACACGCTTAAAAATAGTTAGTGTTAGTTTTTATATAAATACCTTTTAAATATTTAATAAATTTTTTAAATTAGCGCACAGGAATATATATTTTTTTTTAAAAATAACTTACTAGGCAGGCCTAAAAAAATAAATAACTTTTACCTTTTTTAACTAAAAAATATACTGTTTATTTTTATAAGCGGCTTGCATAATAAAAAAAGGGATTAAATTATTTTTATTAAAAATATATTAAGCGTGCATATATTTAAGCTTATAAAGTAGCTTTAAAATAAAAAAAGTATAAATTATAAAAAAAAAGGATAACTAACCTTGTTCCAGGCAAAAAGTAATAAAAAAAAATATAATAAAAAATAAAAGTAGGTTAAAAAATTTAAATAATAAAAATATAAAAACTAAAAAATATATAAATTTTATAAACTTACTAAATAAGCGCGACATGCTTTTAGGTAATATAGTTATTTTACTTAATAATATAATAATTTATTATTAAAATAAGGGTATTTTTTCTTATTTTTAAAATTTAGTAAAACACTTTAATATTTAAGCCGCCCTTAATAATTTAAATATTAATATAATATGTATTTCTTTAAAATAGTTTATAAAAATTTTAATAAAAAATAAATAATAAAAATAATTACCACGGCCTAGGATTTACAGGATAAATTTAAAAAATAAAAAAATAATAAATAAAATATTTAATTTATTATATAAGTAAAAAATAATAATAAAGGTTTTAGGTTATACTTTAATTAGGTTTTTAGTTTTTATAATATATTAAATAATTATTAATTTTAAAATATTATAAAAAAAATAAAAAGGTTATATTATTATAAACCTGCAGGCTATTAATAAAAAATTTAAGTTAAATATATATTTTATTTTAATATAGTTTAATATATTAAAACTTGTGCGTGGCTATTAATTTATTATAGTTATTAATATTTATAAGTTTTTTTATTAATAGCTAATAAAGCTTGCATATTAAAATTACTTAGTAATAGTTACTTATTATAATTAAAAAGTATTTTAAGTTATTATTATAAGTTATATTAATTTTATTTTATATATTTAATAATAAATAGACTTATTCCTGTATAAATACTAAGAATTTATAAAAATATATATTAATAATATAATTATTACTTTATATATACTAAATAAGTATTTATAATATTTAAAGCTAGTTTTTTAATATTTATAAAATATAAATATTAAGCTAAAGCCTACTAAGGCCTTTATAAAAATTTTATTAATTTACTTTTTTAAATAATATATTAATATTTTAAGGCTTATAACTCCTGTAAAAAAACTAAAGGCTATTTTTATTTTAAAATTTTTATAAATATTAAAATAATTAAAATATTATATTAGGCTTACAAGCTAGTTTTCCTTATTAATTAAAAAGTATATAATTTATATTAAGCCTTTATAAATTAAAAAAATTATATTACTTAAGGGCGCCCTTTTAAAAAGCTAGGCTTGTTAAAAATATATTAAGGCTATATTAATAATAAAACCTTTAAAAATTAAGCTAGTAGCCTTTTAAAATATTTAAAACTAGTTTAAATAACCTTAATTTTTATAATATTTTAACCCCTTTATAATATTATATATTAACTTAAATATATTTTATTATAGGTATAGTGTGCTAGTTTATTATTTACTTAATATTTATAATTATAAAAATATTTTTTTACTTTTATTTTATACATGCATATAAATAGTAATATTTTTAAGTTATATATTAATTAAAATAAAATAGTTTTATTAATTTATTAAGCTTAAAGTTTTATACTTAATTTAAATATTATATAAAATTAAATATATAGCAAAGGCTACTTTATATATTATTATTTATATTAACCACACTATAATAGTTAGTATATTTAAATAAATATTTTTTAACTTAGTTACCTTAAAAAATTATAATTTATGCCTTATTAAAGCAAGTTATTATATATAATAATTTAAAAATATTTATATTTTTTATAAGCCTGGCTAAAATAATATTATATTAAATATTTTTTTATAACTCCTGTAAAAAAAAGGCTTGTTTAATAAATAAATATTAAATTTAAATATACTTTATACTATTTTTTTAATTTAGCTATTTAAAAAGTTTAAAAAGCATGTTTACTAATAGTGTAAAAATAATTTTTAAGTCTTTATAATTTTAGTATTAATAAAGGTTAATAAAAACCATGTTTTTTTTATAGCGTATAAAATAGCCTACTTTTTATACTAAAAAATAAGGTATTTAAAAATCTGGATAATAAGCTAGTTATATAGAAAAAGCTATAGTTATATTTACTAAAATTTATATTTATAAATATTTTTAAAATAATTTATAATAAGTATAATTATTAAAGTATTAAGTTATACTAAAAAGTTATAAAAGGCGTAATATTATATAAAAACTAAAAATTATTAAAATAATATATTGCGAGGTGCTTATTATACTTAAAAAATAAAATTTAATATTATTAGTTTTATAATTTATTAGTGCTAATTATTTTAATACTAGTTTTATTTAATATAATTATTATAAATTTTATAATAACACTTTTTAGGTATTATTATACTTTTAATAATAAGCCTAAATTTTTTATAAATAATATTAATTTTAATATAATATTAGTCCTAGTAAATAAATTTATAAAGTATATAGGAATATTACTAGGTAAGATAATATTTATAATATATAAGTAAAAATATATATTAACTAGCTATTTATAAAGTATAAACTAGGGTATTTTATATACTTTTATTTTTAATAAAAATAAAATTTTTTTTAGTAAATTTTAAAAGGGCATGCTTAATAAACTAGGAACTTTTTAATATTACTTAATAATAAGTTATTTATAAATTAATAATTAATTTAAAAAAAATAATATAGTATATTAAGATTATATTATATTATAATATAACTTAAAAATTATTATAGCTTTTATTATTATTCTTAATAATATTTATTATAAATTTTTTATTAAGTAGTTTAATTATATAAATTATTATATAATATAAAGTTATATTTTTTTTAAAGTTTATTATAAAATATATTTAAGCAAGACTTTTTAGCTTGCTTTAATATAAAAAAAGTAATAAAATTTACTTTAATTTATATAAAAAGCATGTATAATATAAAGTATAATTTTTTATTTTTTAAGGTAAATAACTAGGTATACCTAAGGTTATATAAAGGTTATTAATTACTTATTTTAAATAAAATTTTACTAAAGTTTTTAAAATAACTTGCTACCCTATTTACTATAATTAAATATATAAAATAACTAGTATATTATTTTAGTAATTTACCCTTAATATAAAAAATTTACTTAGTAATTTTAATAACTTAGCTTAAGCTAGCTTTAAATAATATTAATTTATAATATTAAAAATATTTTAAGCCACTAGCTATAATTAATAAAAAATTTTTAAATATAAAAAATATATATAAAGTAAAAAAGTTATTAAATAAATAAACTTATTAGTATAGCAAGTAAAAAACACCTTTTATAAAATATTTTATTTATTAAAAGGGATACTTTATAAATAATAATTAGTAAATAAGGCGTGATAATTTTAAATATAATAAGTTATTATTTAAGTTTAATAAAGTTTATTCATTTAAGGCTACTGGGGATACAGCCTAGTAAAAATATTTTATACTTATTATACTTATTTTATTATATTTATTTTATTTAGTTATTAATTTTTTATTTTATATTTTTTTATTTTTATATTACTATATTACCTTTTTTAAATTTTTTATTTACCCCTCCTTTCTTTTTTATATAACATGTTTTTTTAGCATTAAACTAATTATATATTTTGCATGCTAAAAAAAAAACTTTATTATTTTTAAAAAAAACGCTTGCTGGCTGCTTAAAAATTATTTTTATAAAACTTATTTTTAGGCCTTTACTATAATTAATAGTTTACTTAGGTTTTAATATATTATTTAACTTATTTATTATAATAAACTTTAAAACCTTTAATATAGCCTTTATTAACATAAACTATAAAAAACCTAGTAAAAAAAAAGCAAAAATACCTTATTATTTATAAAACTTATTAAGTAAAGGCGCGAGTAAAGCAAGGCTAAGTAAAATACTAGTAAAAAATATAAAGTTTTTTTATTTTACTTTTTTTATAATAATTTTTATAATATTAATATTATTATAGCTAATTTATTAAACTTTATCTTACCTATTAGTTTATTAATAATACTTATTTAATAAATTATTAAGGCTTTAAGTATTAAAGTTAGCTATATATACCTAAATTTAAAATTATACTTAATAAATAAATTTAAAAAAGGCTTTTAAGCCTATAATAATATTAATATTATTTTTAAATAATAAAATAAGCCCTTTTTTTATAACTTATATTATAAGGGTTTAAGTAATATAATAATAAATAAAAGCAAAATTATTTTATATAATAATTATATAAATAAGTTAAATTAATTATAATTACTATACTAGCTAGCCAAGAATTATAAATTATATTTTATTAAAAAAGTTAAAAAGTTTTTAAATAAAATAGTTAACTTTTATATTAATATATATAAATAAAAACTTAAATTTTTATTTTTTTATTTTTTTAATAAGTATAAGTATTTATTACTTAAAAGTTATAAAAAATTTATTTTTAAAGACTAGTACGGGAAGTAGGTTAATAAATAAAATATAATTAATTATAGTTTAAAGCTTAATAATAAATATAAAAAAGTATTTTATATTTTTAACTAGCAAGAAATTATAGTTTATAAAGGTAAAATAAATAAGCATGTTAAGTATATTTTTTTTAAAAAGCTTATAAACTAAAAAAAACAAGTTACTATATATAATAAAAATTTTTAAAAAAATTAAGTAATTATAAAATATTATTATTTTTAGCCTTAATAAATAAATTAAAATACTAAAAATAAAAATAGCTAAAAAAAACCAAGAAAAAAAAAAGTAAACTTACTTTAAAAAAATAAAGCTTTTTTTAATAAACTTTATAAAATATTTACTTTTTTTAAAAGTAATAAGAACAAGAACAAGTAACTAAATAAATAAAATTTTTTATTAATTATTAGCTATTATTTAATAAATATAAAAACTTTTTTATAATAAATAAAAAAAAATAAATTAACTAGGTTAATTATAGCGTAAAAGTTATATAATTTATTATTAAATATTTTTATATAATAATTTTTATTAATAACTTACTTAAGTAATTTAAAAACTAGCCTGTGGGACTATAAAAACTTTATAAATATTTAAAGTTTAAATTATAATAAAAGTATAATTTTAAGCACCCTTAAGGTAAGTTTTTTAAGTACTTAATTTATAAAATACTTAAATTTATAAATAAAAACTAGCTATTTAATAAAAAAAAATATTATATACTAGCTTAAATAAAGCTTTACTTTTTTAAAAATAATAATATACTTAATAAATTAATTTAGGACTAGGGTCTGCCAAGCAAAGTAAAGGTTATTTTAAAAAAGCAAGGCTTTGCCTAAATATATTTTTATTAGGGTTGCGCCCTTTAGCGCTTTATGTTTTTATTTTTATACATAATTTTTATATCTTTTACCATTTCTTATTTTCTTGCTATTTATGTTTTTTTTACACTTAAGCTTATATTTTAGTGTTAGTCTGGTAGTTTAAAACTCCCATGCTTTATGCCCTTGCCTTATTATCTTACCTTATAGTATATTATACTTTTTATAATTATTTTTTATTAACATGCTTAATATTTCTTTTTCCTCTGGTGCTTTAAAAATAACTTATATTTTATATTATTTAATAATAGTACTTTAAGGCTAGCCGCCTATAAATTTAGTATTTTATTTAATTATTATATTTATTTTTATCTCCCTAGCTTTTGTGGCTATTACTTGCACTTTATATTTTATATTAACTTTATATTTTATATTAATAAAAATATTAATAGCTTTTATTCCTAGGTATTATAACCGCTCTGCAAAGCGGCTATACTTTTTGCTATTTTTTACCGCTACGCAGAGCCTACTTAGTTAGCTATAAATAGCCTAGATAGGAGAATCAATAACTTTCTAACTTAATACACTGCGCGTACGCTACAGCTACGCAATATAAATTATATAATATATAAAATAAATAATAAAATTGGCTAGCTAAAAGCTAGGTTTAATTAATATAATTTTTAATAATAGCAACCCGCTGTTCCTTTAGTTAATCTTATTTTTATTTTTTTATTAATCTAGAATAGCTAGCTTTTTTAATTAATATGTAAAACTTATTAAACTATACCATTTCTTTTTATAACCTATAAAATTTAATTTTATAATAAAATATATAGCCTAGTGCTATCCCCGCATAATAAGTATAAAAAGTTTAATAAGGAATTTTTATTTTTATACAGGGATTTAGTATGCCTTTAATTATTTTTATTTTTTAATAGCAAGCAGGCAAGGCTAAGAATGCTACTTATTTAAGTAATTAAAAAATTAAAAAAATTAGGTATTTCTGGCCTAACCTAAAAAATAATATTATAGTTAAATAAAAAATATATTTAATATATTATAAAAATATTTATACTTTTATAAACTAGCTGCGTGACATAGTTATATATAAAAATAAATTAATAGTTTAATTAAATTTAATAACTTATTTATAAGGTATAACCTTATAATAGTTTACTTTATAGCTATTTAATTTAAAGAAAAAACTTTATAAAATGCCCCTGGAAAGAGGTTAGTTTAGCTAATTAATTTTAAGGTTTAAGCTAAATCCTTACATAGTATTATTAAAACTATAAAGCCTAGTATAAATATAAAAATATATATACTAGCAATTCTTTATAATTATTATTACTATTATGGTGTTATAACTGCGTAGTATCATAATAATATAATCCAGTAGCCTAAGGCCGCTGGGTAAAAAAGCTTTAGTATTAAACTAGGCACGTGCTAAGGCAGCAGCTAGTTATATAATATATAAAATATTAAGTTTAAATTAAAACTTTAACTTAAAAAATTAATAATTAGTTTTTATTATAAATATATAATACCTTTTTTATTATAATAATTTATATTTTTTAAATTTATTATAGTATATAAATATAACTTATAGTTTTAATTACTTTTTTTTTAAAAAAAAACTTGTTTTATATAATAGCTAGGTAATAAACTTAATTTTAAAAACTAGTAAATAATATTTTAAAAAAGTAATTATAAACCTTAACTTAATAATTAATTAACATGCTTAAAAAAAATTTATAAATTTTTAACTAAAAAATCCTAAGGGCGCCCTTATTATTAAATTTTAAATTATATAAAAAATATTAAAATATAAAATACCCGCCCAGGGGCAAGAAAATAAAAATAATAAAAAAATTATTAAAAAATTATAAGTAATACTAAAAGTAATTTTAGTAAAAAAAAAATTATAAAAATAAAAATATTATAAAAAAAATACTAATAAATTTATGCTTAAATTAAAAAGGCATGCTAATAAATTATAAGGGTTAAAGCTAATTAATAAATATATAATATACTTATTTAATTTATTAAGTAACTAATAATCCCATGTTAAATAGACTTTAATAACTTTATAATTTTAAAAAAATTATTAAAAAAATTATAATAATAATAATATAATTTAAAAAAAAACTTTTTAAAAAAATTATTATTTATAAAACCATACTAGGTAAATAATATTAAAAAATTTAATAATTAAAAGTTAAATATAAAAATATACTTTAAAACTTTTTTAAGTTATTATTAAAATAATAGCTATAAAATATTTTAATTTATTAAATTTTTAATAAAAAACCATAAGTAAAAATAATTTAATATTTATAAAATAAAAATTATATTTACTTAAAAAAATTTTTTAATATATTAATTAAAATAATTAATAATAAAATAATGCTAGTTAATAACTTATTAATTAAATAAGGTAATATAAAATAGTAACCATAGTATATTATTAAGTAATTTATATAATTATTAAACTAAATTAAAAAATACCTACCTTATAAATATAAAAATAATTAATATTAAGGGTACCTATACCAAAAAATCCTAGAAAATATATAAAAAAAGTTTTTTATTTATAAATACTAAAAATTAAAGCGCTATAATAACTATATATTATACTTAATAAGTATTAAAAATAATATATCTAAGTAAAAAAAATTATTATAAAAAAAAGTTTTTTAATTAAACTTATACAAGGCTATTAATAACTAAAGTTAAAGTATTTTTTATTATTAAAAAAATATAAAAATAAATACTAGTATAAAATAACCTAATAATTTAAATAATTTTTTATTTATAAAAAAGCTATACCTAGGTAAATACCTAAATTATAATAATATTAAATATTTTAAGTAATATTACTAGTTACTAGGTAAAGGTTAAAAAAAATATTTTTATAATAATAATTTTTAAGTAAATTTAATAATATAAAAAATATAAAATTTAAAAGCTTTACATAGTATAAGCTTTAAAAATTTATATAAAATAAAAAAATATACCGCGGGCCTAGGTAATTTAAGTAAAAATAAAAATAAAAAATAAAAAATAATAATATATAAAAATTTTTATTAACTTTAAAATAAAAATAAATTTTATAAACTAGTGCTAGGTAAAGTCCTATTTAATATAAAATAAAAAATTAGCTTATAAAATATATATAATTAATAATTATATAGTAATATTTTATAAAAAAATATATACTTATAGTTTATACTAGAAATTTTATATATAATATATAATATTATTAATAAAATTTTAAAATTATTAATATTAATAATTATAATATAATTTTAAAATTTTCGTGGCTACTAGCTATAATACCTATTTTAAATTAATAAATTAATAATTAAATATATAATTAAAAAGTAAAATATAATTTTAAATACTTATARTATATAATAATAATATAAAAATATATTATAAAAATTATTACAGGAGTTAAAGTATTTTTA
>NW_020797904.1:855176-862597 GCF_003369625.1 Aspergillus mulundensis | reverse complement strand
CTTAAAATATACTATTACTAGGGTATTATTTTAATTAATAAAAAAAATATAATAATACCTAATTACCTTTTAATTTTATAAATTAAAAAATATAAAAACCTAGTATAAAACCTATAACTTTAAAATACTTATAATTATAAAATATTTTTAAGTTTAAAAATATTACCTTAAAATAATAAATTTTTTATTAAGGTGCTTATAAATTATAATAAATTATAATAATTTATAATAATAAAAAACTTAACGTAAAAACAAGCGTGATAAATTAAAAAACTTATAATTTTTAATTTTATTATTAAATATTACCTAGGGGTAAAAAACCTAGTAAATACTTTAAATAAAAAAATAAATTATATTTAAAAAAAAAGTTATAGGCAGGATAGTTTTTTAAAAATTATAAAAGTAATTAAATAATTAATTATTATTATACCTAAAGTTTAAATTATAACTTAATATATAAGCTATTATAGTAAATAAAAATTTATATATAAATAAATTATAATTAAGTATTATAAAACTATTTTAAGTAGCCTAAAAATATAATAAAAAATTTAAAAAAAATAAAAAATAACCTTGTAAATTTAAATTATAAAAAAAAATTTAAATATTAAAAAGTAATAAATAATAACTTATTATGCTTTAAAAATTAAGTTTACATGCTAAAGTTAGTAATATTATAAAAAAATTATAAAAGTAAATTATAATAAGCCCTAAGGTAGGTATTAAGGTATTAATATAATTATTATAAATATTTTTTAAAAGTACTATTAGTTAAAAATAATTAAATATATTAAAAAATATATTAAAAAGTATAATAATTACTAATAAATTATAGTTTATAGGTATAAATTATATAAATTATTAAAATTATTAAGCTTACTAAGGGTATTTATAAAATAAATTAATATAAATTTTATTATTAATTTATTACTTATAAAGTATAATAAGCATGTATATAATATTATTTTAATAGTAATTAAAATATATATTAAAGTTATATAATATATTTTATACTTAAAAAATATTAATATAAAATAACTTATAAATACCCTTATAAATAATATTTTTTACTTTATTAATATATTAAAAAATATAATTAATAATTACAAAAGTTTTTTTATTAATATATTTTAGGTTATACTAAGTTATTACCTAGGTATAAAATAAAAATTATTTATTATATATTACTTATAAATAAATAGCTAAATTAAAAAATAAAATTAAGTTTTTAAATATTACCTTTATACTTATATTAACTAGTACTAGAATAATTAATTATAATAAATTAAAATAATATAATTTATAAATAATAATATATACAAGTAGTTTATAAGTTATATATTTATTAAAACTTTTATAAATTTAAAAGTAATTATATATATTAATATTAAAAGGCCTAACTAAGTATTAAAAGTTAAACTTTAATTAATTAATTAATTAATTAATTAATAAGTTACCCTATTTTAGCCCCTAAGCAAGGCCTTACTAGGGGGTTTTAGTAGCTAACTAGTTACTAAATATATAGAATTTTTAGGGGCTTTTAAGCCTAATTATTTTTAAAGCTTATTATTCTCCGGGGGCGCATTTTTAGGGCCTATAAAATATTTAAGTTTTATATAAAAATTTTAAATTAGCTTTAAACTAGCTTTTAACTAGCTTTTTATTATTTAATAATTTAATAACTTATATTAAAAAAATAATTATATAATATACTTAAGTATTATTAGGTTAATATACTCCCGGGGGCTATTATTTTTAAATTTTAATAATTTTAAAAATAAAAAATTAGGCTTCCCGGGGGCTATAAAGGCAAAATATAATATAAAAAAATAAAATTTAAGTAAAAAATATAATAATTTATAATATTTTACTTTTTTTTTTATATTATTTAAGTACTTTTTTAAGCTTTTTTTATTTTAAGCTTTATTATTATTAAAAAAAGGCTAATATAAGGGTTAATTACTAAAAAAAGGTTATTAAAATTATTAAATTATAGGGTTTATTTAAAAGGCTATATAAAAAATTATTTAAAATTATTAAGCTAAAAGTTAGCCGCCCTAGGGCGTGCCTAGGGTAAAAAGTTTTTTAATATACCTAGGGGCTTAAAAAATATTAGTTACCTAGGCTTAAGCTTTAATTTAAAGCTAAACTTAAGGTTTTTTTAAAAAATAACTTTACTAATTAAAAATATAAGGCGCCCTAAGGTAATAAAAAATTAAGTAGTTTTTTAAATATTTTTAAGTAAGTTAAAAAAAATTTTAAGGCTTAGGGGTAGCCCTTTTTAAAATTAATATTATAAAATAATATATTTAAAACAGGTATAAAAAATATAATTTATTATTTTAAAAATATTATAATATTATAAATAATAATTAAATTTAATTTAATTAATATAATAAAAGTATGCCTTAAGGCTTAATTTACTAGTATAAATTTAAAATAAAGTATTATATTTAATAGGTATTAAGCCTAGGTATAACTTAAATAAAAACTTTTTTAAAAATATTTAAAGCTTTTAAAAAATTATTTTAATAATAAATTATTTTTAGGCCTCCCGCTATTATTATTTAATATTATTTTTTAAGTATTAGTTTATAATAAATTAAAAAGGGCAAAAAAAAATATTATTAAATAATAATATTAAGGGGTTTTAAGCACCCCTAGGGTGCTATTTAATAATATATTTAATAATATTATTAATATACTTGTTTTTTAAGATATTTATATATACTAAAATTTAATAAAACTTAGTATTTTATTCTTGCTAGTAATAATTTTTAAATAAAATAATAATTTTTTTAATAAGGTATTACCTTAAGGCCTAGTATAACTAGGTAATAATTTTTAAGGCTTTTTAATTATTAGTATAAATTTTAATTATTTTATAAAAGTAAGGGTTATTTTAAATAAGCTAAAATATTAATATAATTTTTATAAGCTTTACCACGGGGACTATATTAATATTTTTAATATTTATATATATTAAAATTTTATATTTAGGTTTTAAAAATATTATAGCTACCCTAACTTGCTTATTAATACCTAATTTATTAATATAAATTTTTAGGGTGTTAATATATATTAAATAATAAATTTTATAGGTAATAATAGCAAGGTTCTTATAGGTTTTAATAATAATTAAAAATAGTTTTTATTATAAAAAAGTTATAAATAACTATTTTATTTTAATTTTTTTTAATATTAATATTAGTTTAAAGCACTAGCTCCTTCTTAACCACCTTTAATAAAAATTTTAGGTTTTAATAAAATATTTTTTAAGTAATAACTTTAGTATATTCTAGGAGGGGAAGCAACCTTAATAAAAATATTAAATTAAGTAAGTTATAATACTATTAATACTAGTATTAAATATATTTTAATATTAATAATAATAGTACTAGTAATATAAAAATAGCCTAGTATTAAATACCCCATGGCACACTAAATAATAATAAGCTTTTATACTTAAATATTATAAAAGGTTAATTATCCCTAAGTACGGGGGATATACTAAATAAAAATAATATAAGTAATAACTAGGGTAATATAAGCGTGGTAAATTAAGTATTTATTATAAAAAAAAGCCCTTAGCAGGAGCCTTTTAGGGTTAAAAAAGCCTAAAAATTATAAGTGTAATAATAGTTAATATAATTAAAATAAGGGTTAAATATAAGGTACTAGTTTAGGTATATACCTAGTAATTTAATAATATTTATAAATAAAATTAATATATTACCTAGGGCTAATAAAGGCCTTAAGCCTAGGTACTTTTAATATTAAAAAATTACTTAATAAATAAAAAAATTATAAAGGTAAAAAAAAGTAAATTTTTTAAAAATAAATATTAAGGCATGGGTAGCTACTTACTAATAATACCTAGTATTAAAAATAGTTATTAAGGCTTAATAATTAATAATTATTAAGTTATTAATAATAATAATTATAGTATTATTAATATAGCCTAGCCAGGTAATAATTATAATATTTAAAAAATTTAAAAGTACTTTTAATTTTAAAAATATAAATAGGCTAGGCAGCGTGGTATTAGGCTTAAAAAGCTTATATAAAAAGGTATTTAAAATATTATTAATATTAAATATAAAGGTTATTAAAAATATTAATAAGTAAAGTATTAGCACCGGGAAGGATAGTAATAATAAAATAAAAATATTAAAAAATAAGTATTAAGGTATTTTATTTAAAAAAATTAAATTATTAATAAAAAAGCACTAGGGCGTGCTATTTAAGAATAATAGGTATATATTAATAAGCTTTTTTTTTATTAAGTTAGTATTATAAAAAAGGTAAAAAATTAATAAAAAAAAAGCCCTAGGGAATGCCTATAATAATAAAAACTTTAAGTTACTTGAAACTTAGAAGCACTAGTATAATATATTAATTTTTTAAAAAGCTTTTTAACTAGTAAATTATTTTTTTAAGCACTTATTATTTATATAGGTTATAAAAAAGGCAGGCATAAAAAATATTATTAAAAATATTAAAAATATTAAAAAATAAGGTATTAATAATTTTATTCTTTTTTTATACTATAATAGTAATTTTTAATATAAAATATAAGGTTATTTTAATATTTTAACCCTTTTAATTTTTATAATAATATTTAAAAAAAAGTTTATAATATTTAGCTAGGTAGCTAAGCTAAAAGGTAAAATTTTTTTTAAAAACTTTACTTAATATATTAAAAAGGGTAATAAAATAATATAATTTAAGCTTTATATAATTATTTTTACCAGGCTTATAAAGTATTATTATTTAAAATTTATAAAAGTATTAAAGGTAATAGCTAAGTTAAATATAGCTATTATAAATAATAATTAATTAAAATATTAACTAATTTATTAATATTTAAAAAGCTTAATTAATAATAATATTAGGGCCTGGGGCTTTATTTACCCTTAAATATTAATTTTTTTTAAAAACTTTTAAAAAAAAATTCCTAGGACCTTTAGCTACTTAAAATAAGTAAAGCTTATAATATTAATAAAATTAATATTTAATAATAATAAAAAAATATATTAATAAAAAAGGTAGCCTTATTATAAGACATGTAAGCTTTTTTATTTTTATAAAATAATAATAATATATAAGCTTAATAAAAAGGTTAGTTTTATACTTATTATAATAATACTTAAACTTTATAAAAATTTTTACTAGTTTAAAATATTTTTTTATAATAGGCTTAATAATATAAAAAATAAATAAGGTTTTTACTAGCCTTTAGCTTATAATAATAATTAATAATTATTTATTTAGGGGCTTTATAATAATATTAATAATAATATTTAGTAATAAAATAGTAGGCTTAATAAGTAATTTTTTATAATTAATAATATTTTAGGGTAAACCCCGGGCGCGATTTTTTAATAAAACAAGATTATAATATTATAATATTAATAATATTTAGTATAGCTTTAGTAATAATAACTATAATAATATTAATATTAATAAGTAAGTTTAATAACGCTAGTAATAAAAAAAAATAATTTATAAAATTTAATAATATTTATTACCCTTTAGTTTTATTATAATAGTAGCTAGTTAATAATAAGGCTAAGGTTAAATTTAGCTTTAATAAAAAGGTAATTAAAAATTTTTAAAATATTAATAACCTAAATTTAGCAAGCCTAGTTTTTAAGGCCTTATAAAACTAGGTATAAGTTAATTATAAAACCTAGTATTTTAAGTTTTTTAAAATTAAATTTAATATTAAGCTTATTAATATTAAAATATTTTAATATTAAAAGCTTAATAATAAAATTATTAATAAGGCATGTTATAATAAGCTTTAAAATTACTTTATTTATATACCCTTTAGCCCCTTTACTATTTAAATTAAGGGTATAAATATTTAAATAAATAAAAGTTATTTTAAGGGGCCTAGTTTATATAAGTAAAAAATAATAAAAGTAAAAATTATTAATAAACTAGGCCTTTAAATTTACTTATTTTAATAAAATAAGGCTAGTGGCTAAAAAAAAAGGAAAAATAAAAAAATTTAGGGTAGTATTAAAAAGGGTATTAATAATATTAATAAGGTTTATAAAAATAATTAAAATATTTTTTAATTAAAATAAGTAGGTAATAAGCCCCCTAGGTGTAGTAATTATATAAAAAAGGTAAATTTTAATTAATAAATAAAGTTTTTAACTAGCGTGTTAAGGCTAGCAGCTAGGCCTGCTTTAAAAAAATTATAAATATTAAAATTTTTAATAATAATATATTTAGTGTTAAAGTATAAGTTATTAACTAAAAAAAGGTATTATATAAATTAATAATATTAAAATTAAGCTAGTTAAAAAGGTTATATATATTATAAATATATATTTTAGGTGTAAAAAAACTAGTGTTAGGGTTAATAATAATTAAAATAATAAAAATATTAAGGTATATTAATTACTAGTAAATCCCCTTTTTAATATATAAGCATGTTTTAAAAACTATTAATTAAAAAATAAAAAATTAAACTAGGTTAAAATAAGCCCTAGCCTTTTTTAATAAATATATAATATTAAATATTAAGTTAACCCATGGTTTTTAAATAACTAGTATTATATATTTAAAAACTTAATAGTTTTTAAGTAGTAATGCCATAGCTAAATTTAGTAAATTTTTAATATTATATTAAAAAATAAATAGTATAATTAACTTTAAAAAAAAACACGCGGAAAAATGCTAAAAAAAGGGCTTAAAAAAAGGCTTAATAAAAAGTTTATAAATAAAAAATATTATAAAAAAGGTGCCTAGCTATAATTAATTAGTATTATTATTATAATTAATACTTTTTATTTTTATATTACTTTTTAAAATAATACTTTTAAAAGCCTTTTAAGCCTAAGGCATATTAATTATAAAAGTATTTTAAAAATAACTTAAAAAATAAATAATATTTTTTAGGCTTTAAGCGCGGGATGCTAGTACCCTTTAATAATTAAATTAATATAATATTTAGGTTATAATATTAAAAGGGTTAAAATATTAATTTAGGCTTGGTTCCCGGCCTAGTAAATACTAAGAGTTATTTAAAATTAAGGTTATATAAAACTAGTATATTTTTTTTAGTATTACTAATATATTAAATAAAGTAATATTAAATTTTATTTTTTACTTAGTAGCTATACTTATTAAAAAAGGCTTTAATAAAAATAAATATATTATTTATACATGCTAGGCTTAGGATATTATAATTAAAATAATTTAATTTATTATTAAAAAAAAAAATTTATTAAAAGGTTTTAGTTTTAAGGTTTTATACTTATTAATAATTTTTTTTATATAGTTTTTACTTTTAGCTAGCTATAATAAGCATGGTATTTTTAGGTTTAATAAATATACTTTACCTAGTAGCCTAAAGTATATTAATATAATATTAATTATATATTTTTAAAAAAACTTATTTAAAA
>NW_020797904.1:813746-851946 GCF_003369625.1 Aspergillus mulundensis | reverse complement strand
TTAAAAGCTTATATAACTAAAATTATAGTACTTAAAAATTTTAAAAAAACCTATAAAAATAAATTATATAAAGTAAAAAAACATTAAATATAAATATTTATGTTTATAACCTACGCGCACTTATAAAAAAATATATATATTATTTTTATTAATTAATAGCGCCCGCAGGGCCTTTTAATAAAAAAAAATAAATAAAATATAAAATAAATAAAAAATAATAAAAAACTTAAATAAGTAGCTAAGCCGCGTGGTGTATAATACCTAATATATATAAAATAAAAACTAAGCTTATAAGGGCGCCAACACCAACACCTAGTATAAAAGTAATTTTAATAAAAAATTTTAAAAGTATTAAAGTATAGTAAACCCCGCACTAAAAATAATAAAAATTTATAAAAAAATTAATAATATAATATAATATAAATTAAAATATATAAATATATACTTAATAGCTAAAGCTATACTAGTATAAAAAAAAATTATAACTACTAAAGTAGTATTAAAAAAAGGTTTAAAAACTAAAAAAAAAATTACTATAATAAATTAATAAACTAAAATATAATAATATTATAAAAAGAAAACTAATTTATATAATAAATTATTATTTTTATTAAAGGGGGCACTAACCTATAAAATAAAGTTAAATATAAATATAATAATACCCACGGGGTTAGCTACTTATATATTATTAGTTATAATAATTTACCTAATAATTACTTTAAATACTTAATAAATTACTTTTAAAATAATAAGGTTTTTACAAGCTTATAAATTACTAGCTTTTATATACATAATATTAATAATATTAAAAATATTTTATAACTAATTACTTATTAAGGTAATATTAATAGTTATATATTTTAAAAGCGCCCTTTTATTATTATAATAAAATTAGTACTTTTTATTTTTTAAGTAATTATATATAAAGGCTTTTATTATAATATTTATAGTAAATATATTTTTATTATAATACCTTATAATAATAATATATATTATATATTATAAAATATAAAAATTAAATAGTAAAGTTATAAAGCCTAAGGCCGGCAGGGAAAGAATATTAATATTATGGCAGTGAATGGAACTTTCATAAATGCTTGCTTAATTTATCCCTCCCTTTATTAGGTGGCGGGAATAAGCTAGCTAAAGCTATTTAAGTAAAAAATAATTAATATATAATTAAGTATTATTTAAAAAGTTAGAGAAATTCCTGGTGGTGTATATATAATATATACTAGCTATAAAAAAAATATTTTAAATTTAAAAAGAAATGTTATTAGCTTAATAAAAATAAATAAATAAATAAATAAATATTAAAAAAAATTAAAGACTTTTTTATTAAAATAATAAAAGGTAAGTAGAAAAAGCAAAAGTCCTTTTAAAATAATAAAGTAAAAGGTAATAGTATTAAAATAGTAAAGCAAAGGTAATAAAATAAAAAATAAATTAATATTAAAAAAAATTAAAGACTTTTTTATTAAAATAATAAAAGGTAAGTAAAAAAAGTAAAAGCGGATAGTAAAGCAAAAAGTAATAAAATAAAAGTATTAAAAAGTAAGTATTTTAAGTAACTAAAATATATTAAAAATTTTATTATTTTTTTAAACGTGTTGGGACGGTAAAGTAAAAGGTAATAAAAAGTAAGTATTTTATATTAATTTTTATTATTTTTTTAGAGCTAGTAGCTAGGTATTATGCTTTTTTTTTAATCTTTTTTTTAGGGTGGTTAAGCATTTATAAGCTAGCTTATTTTTAGGGTAGTAAAGGTTAAATTATTACAAGAAGCTTTAGCTTCTTAATTTTTAATTTTTTTTTAATTATTTAATGTTAATAAATTTTAATAAAAGTAAAGTAATTACTACCTTTACTATAGCTAGCTAGGATTTTAACTCCTTTATTTTCGCGCTTTTAAATAAAAAAAAGGCTTTAAAAATATAGGCCGCTTAGGTTTCTTACTTTTAATATTACTAGTAGTTATAGTTAAGTCTTTTTTATTAAAGGGTTTTATATTATTTTTAATATTAGGCTTAAAAGTTATTAATGTTTTAGGTTTAGTATTAGGCTTAAAAGTTATTATTATTATAAGTATAGTTAAAAAGTTTATATTACCAAAGGGTTTCACGGTAATAATAGTAGTTAAAAACTTTAAAATTAAATTATTAAGCTTGGTGTTTTTAATTAAGAATTTTAAGTTAAAGGTAATTATATTATAGTATTTTTTTTAAAAGGGCTTATTAGCTTTTAATTTAATAATTTATTTTTTAATACCTTAAATTATTTATAATAGCTTATTAAGTTTTATAATTATTTTAGGGCTATTTTAAGCTTTTTATTTTAAATATTATACTTAATCTTATTATATTTTAGCTTTAACTAGTTATTAGTTAACTAGTTATAATTATTTTTATTTTAATTTTTTTAGTTTATTTTTTTAGCCTAGGCTTTATATTTTAAGAAAAACTTTGCTATATATTAGTATTTTTTTAATAATTTAAAATAAAGTTTTTAAATTTTTTTAAATAATTTTTATTTTTAGTTTTATACCTCTGCGCGGTAAAACAAGAAATTAAATTAAAATTTTTTAACTTTTTTAATTAATTTTTACTTATAGGCTTTTATTTTTAGTAATAACTTTTATAAATAACTTAACTTAGTTTAATAATTATTTAACTATTTTATACTAGGGTAGTCCGGGTTAATATTATTATTAAGTATTAACCTTTAAATAATTTAATTAACTTTTATTTTAAATTTATAAGTTACAGGCGTGTTTCCCGTGGCTAAAAATTTACTTTTTTTAAAGTTAAAATTAAGTTTAAAAATTAATATTTTAACTATTACTATAGGTTTTTTATTAGGCTGCTATTTTAATATTATTAAATAATTACTAAGTAAAAAAAGGTTAGTTTAGTTAATACTAATCTTTATATTTTTAAAGGGGAAATAAAATAATTTTATATTATACTTTTTTATTATTTTATAACACTTTTTTATTATTTTAGCATTTAGTTTTCTTATTTTTTTATTAAAAAAATATATAAGGTTTTTAACTGGCCTTGGTAGCACCCTATAATTATAAATTTTTATTTATTTTTTATTATTAATAACTTTAAATTTTTTAATTTAAATATTTAAATTAAAATTTAAGCTTAATAATAATTTATAATACTTTTTTATAATACTACGCCTGGAGCCTTTAGTTATAAAGCTAATTTTATTATATTATTAAGTAAAAAGTTATTTAAGGAAATCCCTAAACTTAGAAGTTATTTAAAAGTTATAAAATAGGCCTTTTTAATAAAAATAGTATAAATTTTTTTAATAAAAATAGTAAAAAATCTTGGTAAAGTAAAGAAATATAAAATTAATAAAAATAATAAAAAATAAAACTTAAAAAAAATCCTAAGCTAATAAAAACAGTAAATAATACTAAAAACCTTAAAAAAAAACTTTAATAAAAGGATATGCTCCTTAAAAATAATAATAAGAAAATAAAAAGGGAAAGGGCAAGAGTAAAAAGGTAAGAAATTTATTAAGAAATAAAAATAAAAATAAAATTAAAAAAAAGGTATAAATAAGCAAGAAGGTAAAAGTAAGAAACTAAGTAAGGTAAGATTTAAAAGACTATTAAAAAATAAAAAGTGGGAAAATTAAAAAGTAACTATATAAACTTAGGTGTGTAAAAAATAAGGTAAAATACTTAAAAGGTAAAGCAAAGTTAAAGGTAAAAATTAAAAAATAAAAAAAATAAAAAATAAAAAAAAATAAAAATAGTGTGTGTAAGGAGCAAGGTAAGGTAAAGGTACTTAAAAAATAAAGTAAAGTTAAAGGTAAGGATTAAAAAAAAGACTAAAAAAAATAGTATAAAAATATTACTTTTTTTTTATAAACCTGTGTTTATAAGGCTTATTTTTTTTAAATAATTTTTATTATACTTATTTACTAGATCCTGAGCGTTCTTTAGGTATTATTTTAAATATTAAAAATTTTTTATATTAATATAATTTTTTTATCTTATAAGATATTCGCGGTTATTATTTTTATTTAGCCTTTTATTAATTAAGTAATTAACCTTATATAATAATTATATATTATTTTTTTTAGCTTTTACTAGTTTAGGATTATTAGTTATTTAACTAAAAAGGTTATTATTTTACTTTATTTTTTTAAGGTACGTGATATTAATTACTAAATAAATTTATTATTTTAAAAAAAAATTTAGCCTATAAGTAAGTAAGTTTACTTTTATTAATATTTTAAAAAAGCCCGCGTATTAATTTTTTAATTTTTACTTTAAAATAGCCTTTATTTTATAACCTTAATATAAGTATAGTATTACTTTTTTATTTTTTTAAAAGTTAATTAACTTATGCTACTTATTAAAATAACACTTTATTAAAAGCTATATTAATTTTAAAGCTTTTTATGCTTTTTTTTATGTAGTAAAAGTTTATATTAAAAAATTTAAATTTTATTTTAGCCTTAAAAATAATATTACTTATAGCTTTATCCTATATATAAGCTTATATAAAAATTTATAAGTTAATAAGTTTTTATAAGTATTAAATAATACCTATATTTAAGGTAATACTTATAGCTAGTTTTTTATACTTTTTAAACTTATAATTACGTAGTATAAATATATTTTAATTTTTTAATTTATATATTTTAACTAGCTATTACACTAGGTATAATAAGTAATTAAATACTTATTTTTTATTTTTAGCTTTTTAAAAATCTCGCGCTATAAATCCATTAAAAATTTTAAATTTTTATTTAAAATAATTATTATTAGTAATTCCTAGTTACCTAGTACTAGGTATTTTAATAAAATATTAAATTAGTTTTTTATTAAGTAAGTATTTTTACTAAAAATTATTATTATATACTTAGTAAATTTATAAATTATACTTATTAAAATATTATACTAACCTATTTTTAGTAGGGCTAGTATAATATTTATTATTAATATATAAAAAAATATTAATAAAAATAAAATTAAAGTAAGTACTTTATAAGGCTTGTAGTATTATATATTTTTTTTATAATATTTAATATAATATTATATATAAGATTTAATTTTTTTTTTTAGTTTAAAAATATTAAACCTTTTATATTTAAAATTATATTATTAACTTTTAAATATTTATACTAATTATATATTAACTTAATTATTTTTTTTATTAATAGCTTAGGAATTACTAGGTATTTTTTAGGCATAAAATATAAAATTTTATTATATAGCTTATAAAATAAAAAACTTTAATTAATTTTTATAAATTTTTTTTAATAATTTTAAAGGCCTAAGCTAGGTATTTATTTTTTTTATATATTATTTTAAGCTTTTTTATAAATTTTTTTAATAATTTAAAGGCTATAACTATTTTAGTAAAGTTTTTTATATAAAAGGTAATTACTAGTAAATTTTTTAGCTTACTTTATATAAAAAAAGGCAGGTAAAAAAGCGTGTTTAAAATAATATATATTTTTTTAAGCTTATAAAATTATTAAATATTAAATTATTAAAGGTATATTAAAATAAGTATTAAGTAAAAATTAGCTTTTATTAAACTAAATATATAAAGTAACTTTTACTAGGTAATATTTATGTTAAAAATATAATTAATTTAAAAAAATATTTTTAACTTTAACACTTTTATTAGGTATTATATTTTTTTAATTATTTATATAATATTAAATAATTTTAATTTTATAAGCTAGTACTATATTTTTATATTATATAAAGCTTTATTAAAAAATAAAATAAGTTATATTATTTTAGCTTTTAAAAATTTATACACCGCGGGGTTATAATTTAACTTATATAATATATTTTTAGTATTATTATATTTTAAATAAAAAGCTAATTTTTTATGCCCCCTTTTTTTTAAAAAGTTAAAATTAATACTTAGTTATTTATTTAGGTTATAGTAAATTAATATTATTAATATTTATTTTTTTATAGGGTTTAAAATACTTTAAGTTTTTTAATAATTAATTTTTAAATTAACTAGTTATTACTAAATTTTATCCTGGCTATACTTTTTTTAAGTAAAATTTTTTTAAATAAAATAGTTTTTTTAACTTATAAAAAAGCCTTTTTAGCCGTGAACTAAGGAATGTAAAATTTAAAATAATTAATTATTTTTAAGTATATTAATAAATTTATAAGCATTCTAGGAAATTTTAACTTTTTTAATACTTTTAGGTAGTTTTTTATTACTATTAAGCTAAAAGTAAAGACTTATTATTTTAAAAAAGTTACTAAAAAAAACTAATAAATATTTTTTTAAAATTTAAATTAATATATAAATTATTATACTAGTATAGGACTATATTTAGCTAGTTTTTATATTTTTTAAAATTTTATAAGTAAATTATATTATTATTTATATAAGTTTTATAAAACTTTTTATATTTTTAAAATAGTAGGTTTATTATCCGCTATATATATATAATTAAATTTATAAATTTTATTAGGTAAACTAGTAGTTATTTTTAGCCTTTATATAATATTATTTTTAAGTACTACTAACTATTAAAATATACTTGCTATTAATAAAAAAATAATATTATATTAAGAATTATAATAAATTAATATTCTTAAAGTTACGTAATAATATTAGTTATTATTAGGCTTAAATAAATATTATAAATTATTTAAGTATTTAATATATATATATTTAGTACTAGTTAGGCTTTTTATTTCTTAATACTATTTTTATTAATTATTTAATATACTATAAAAATAAAAATATTAAAAGGGGTAAATAATTTTACCTAGCATATTTTTTTTTATATAGCTTATTAAATACCTTATTAACTTTTTTTTAATTTTTTTAGCCTAGTAAGTAAATACAGGCTTGGCTTTTAATTAAAGCATGCTAGTTATATTTTATTTTATTTTTTATTTAAAGCTCTTAAAAAATTTATATAAAATAATTTTTTTTTATACCTCCGGGTAGTGGTTTATAATATTTTTAAAATATTAATTAATATTATTTTTTTTTATAAATTATAATATTATTAAGTAAAACCTTTTATAATTTTATATTTTTTATTACTATAAAATAGCCTTGCTTATTTTTTATACTTTTTAAAAGTTTTTTTGCGTGTTTTTTAGCTAATTTAAATAAAGTTACCGCAAGCTCCGCAGGAGTAGTATTTTTAGTTATAAAAACTTTAATTTTATTTATTTTTAATAATTTATTTTAAGTAAGCGTGGTGTTAAAGTATAATAAGCATTTTTAAAAAATTTATTATTAGTATATATATAAAAAAGGCATTTACTATATAGGTAAATAATAATATTTTTTTTACTACTTAAAATTAAAAATATAATTTTTATTTTTTAGTAAAAGGCCTTTTAACCTTATTAAAATTACTAGCAAAAAGCAAGCTAGTATAACTATTTTTTTTTATAAAAATAGGCCTTAGTTATTTATAATAGTATTTTTTTAAAAAAATTATAAAGCGTGACATGGTATTTTTATAGGTGGTTATTATTAAGGTTTTTTTAGTAAAGTTAATTACTATTTTATATAATATAATTATATTAATTTTTAATAGCATGTTAGGCCGCAGGGCTTTTATTAAGTATACTTTATATTTTATTATTATTAGTATATTTTTATTTTTAATTTTAGCAGGAATATATAGTATTAGCATGGTATAAGTATTACTTATAACCCTGTTTTTAATCCCGTGGATAAATATTAGCTAATAATATTTAATATTAATTTTAAGGTAGTGCTTATTTAAAAAGCCCTTATTAATTAATATAATTATTAATTTTATATTTAGGTATACTAATACTAGTTATTTTTTTATGCTTAGTATATACTAAATTTATGCGTATTTTTAGTTATAAAATCCTAAATTATTTAAAGCTAGTATAGTAATTTTAGGCGTAAACTTAATTACTAGGTATAAAATTAGCTTAATAAAATAAATAAAAATATTATTATATTTATTATAAATATATATATATATATAACTTATTTAATAAGGGGAACTAGGCTTTATAAATATAGTATTAAACTTTTTTTTTTAATATAATTATTAGCATGATTAATATTATTTTTTTTATTTAAACCATATTTTAAACTATTACTTTTAAATTTACTTTTTTTTTTTATAATATACTTACACGCGCCTGGGGCACTAGCCACGGCCTTTAAAATTTTTATTATTATATTTATAATTTTTTTTATATTTATAATTTTTTTTATAGTTTTTTAGGCGGTTAAATTAATTAAAATATTTATTTTTATTATTATTAAAGTGTTAGATTTTTTTTCTTTTTTTATAGTTTTTTAAGTTATTTTTTTATTAAAGTTTTTAATTATTATTAGTAGTTTTCCTGGGCGCGGGGTAATTATAATATATAGTATATATATTATTATAATAATTATTATAACACTTACTATTTTTAGGGTTATATATATAATTTTATTTATTATAAGGCATGGGAGTATTTTTAGGTAATATAAATTTATTATACTAGTTAAATTACTTATATACTAGGGTATTTATAAACTTAGTAATTATTATTTAAAAATAAGGCTTATTTATTAATTTTTTTAAAGTAATATTAAGATGGCGCTAAGCTATATAAATTTAATTATATAAGTTATAATTACTATATTACTAGAATAATACTATAATATTATTAATATAAGTAAATAGGGATTTATTAGCTTGTATATTTAAAATAATAAACTTTATATTTTTTAGTATTTAATAAAATTAGTTTAGGGATTATTAAAAATAATAAATTAGGATTTTATATTAAGCCTTAATATTATTAAAATAAATAAGCCTAATTTTTATTATTATATTTATTTTATTATTTTACTAAGTTATTACTTTACCCCTAAAATAATTATTAAGTATTATAAAAATTTTAATTATATCCCGTGTTTAAAAGGCTACACGTAAGTAATTATAAAATAAATATATATTTATATAAATAATTTTATTATTTTTTTTAAAATTATTATTAAAAATTATATTTAACTTAAAATAGCCTATATTACTAACTTTAATAAAGTAATTATTATTTTTATACACTCTAGGTATTAGGTATAAATAAACTACTTAATAATATTTAAAATAAGCTACTTACTACTAATATAAAATTATAAAAGTAGGTAATAAATATTAAAAATAAGCTAGTTAATATTATAATATTTAAAAATAAAATATTAAAATATTATTTTTTAACTAGTTATAACTAGCTAGGGCATGTTATTATTATAAAAATTTTTATTAAATAAATAAAACTTAAATATTTTAATACTATGGTACTTACTAAAAAAATACCTAGGTATTTTATTAATATTAAAAAAATATTATATATTAAAATTAGTTAGCTAACTAAGCTACTTATTATAATAAATTTATTTAATTTTATAATTATTATACTAGGGGGTAAAACTAAGCTAGTAGCTATTTTATTTATTAAAAGTATAATTAATAAAAGGGTTAAGCTATTAAAGTTTTTAATAAAAAAGGTAAAGGGGCACTTTATATAGGTTAAAAAGTATTTATTAATTATTAAATTATTATTACTAGTTAAGCTACGTGCTAGGCTAGTAATAAAAAGTTTTTTAAAACTTTAGTTATAACTTGCACTAGCTACTTATAAATAAAACTAATAAATAATAATATTATATATTATAATTTTTAAGTAATAACTAAAGTTAATATTATTATTTTAAGTAGTATTATAACTTAAATATTAAAAAAAATAAGTAAGAATAACCCTAGGTATTTTTAAAGTTTATTTATTAATAATAATAATAAATAATATATAGTAATAATACTTGGTATTAATATTTTATTATAAATAAATAATTAATAATTAATAGTTTTTAAACCCTAAATTTACCTACCTATTAATAAAATTTACTTATTATTTTTTATTTTACTACCTTTTAACACTATTTATTAAATTTTTAAAATTAATAGTAAAGTAAAGAAAGCTTTTAAATTACTTAAGGGTAAAATAAAAATTTTTATTAAGTAAAATTAACCTAAAGCTAGTAAAGTACTTAAAAAAACTTTTTTAAATAAAGTAATTATATTTTAATTTTTTATTTTATTATAGCTTTTTAATACTAGTCTTGTTTTATTATAGCTTTTTAATACTAATTTTTAAAATTATAAAATTTTTTTATTTAGGTTTTTTATTAATATATAGCATGTTTTTTTTTAAATTATTATTTAAGCAAAGCTTTTAATAAATAAAGTAAATTATTTATTCCCGAAATTATTTAGTTTAACCTTAATAAGTAAACTTAAAATTTAAGGTATAGGTACTAGTATTATAATAAGGTTAAATAAGCTAAAAAAATAAATAAAATATTTTAAAATAAGGTTAGGTAAGCTAGAGGGGTAAATAAAATACTTTAAAAAATTAAGTTTTTATTATTAAACAGGTTCCAGAGGTTTTAGTTAGTAAATAAGTTTTAAAAATAAGGTTAGCTAAATATACTTTAATATAGCTATTAATTTAGGTTCTTTTTTAATTACTAACTAAATTATTTAGTTTAAATAATTTTTATTTTTTTTTAGGTAGTCTAAATTTTCCTGGAACTAATAAACTACCACTTTAAAAAAGAATATTTTACCTAGTAACTAAATATTAAAAAAAAGGGATTTTATTAATTTTTATTACTTATGCCTATTATTTAATAATAAAACTAAATAAGACCTTAATTTAATCCTTTTTTAAGGTTGGTAAAGCTTAAGTTTTTACTATAAAATATTTTTTACTAAAAATTATAAGTATAATAGTAAAGTTTCGGGGAATACTTTTATATTTTTATATTTAGTTTTTAAAAATTTAGTAATTTTTACTGCTTGGCAGTTTAAAAATAGCGTTATTAAAAAATTAAAAATTAATTTAAATAAAAAGTAAGCTTAAAAATTAAAAAATTTTGGAAAAAAGCGCCAGAGAAAGGTATGGTTTTTAAAGTTTTAGTATTTTAAAAATTTAGCTAGGGAAGGTGCGGGTGTTTAAAAGTAATATTACGCGTTTAGGTTATGTTAAGGGTAAATAAATAACATATTTTTAATATATAATATTTTTATAGGTTAGAATAAAAGCAAGGTTTAAAAAAAAAATACAAAAAAATTAAGCAGGTAATTAGGTAAAATAGCTTATTATATAAGTGTTTAAACCTTAGTTTAGGAGTTAGACTTTTAAGTTAAAAAAATCATGGGGTAGGTAATAAATTATAATATAAATATAAAGGTTAAAAATTAAGATTATAACTTAGGTACTAAAAAAAAGTAATTTATAAAAAATAAAAATTATACTAAATAACCAAAGGCCCTAATTATTAAAAAATAATACTATTATATATTATAGTAGTAAATAAAACTTTTATAAATGCTTGCTTAATTTATCCCTTTTTTTATTAGGTGGCGGGAATAAGCTAGCTAAAGCTATTTAAGTAAGAAATAACTAATGCATGACTAAGCACCGTCCAAGGAGTTGGAGGAACTCCTGGTGGTGTGTGTGTAACAATTAATAAAAGCCTTATTAATAGGGGCGGTAGGGGTAGTGGTAGTGGCGGTGGTAATAGCAGGGGTAATAATAATAGTAGTAGCAGCGGGGGCACGTGAATAATAAAATTAAGTTATTTTAATAACTAGCATATTAATAGTTATTAATATATAAGTAAAAAGTAGGAAAATATAATTTTATATACTAAAGGTAAAATAAAAAGTAAAGGCTAAAATTAAGGCTTAATTATTATAATAAAAAAAATATAAAATAAAATACTATAATAAAATAAATAATTATTAATAATAATATTTAAAGTATAACATAAAACTATATTAAATATTAAAATAAAAAAAATATAAAGTAAAGGGCAAGCATAAAAAATTTAAAAAAAAATAAGGTTAAAAATACATGGTATAATAAAGGTTATAATAAAGGTAAATTATATTTAATTTAATTATTAAAAATAGTTTTAAAAATATAAAAATAATAAAAATTAAATATAAAAAGCTTATTAATTAAATTAAAATGGCAAGTGCGTAGTAAAATATAAAAGAAAAGTAAATAAAAAGTTAATATAATAATTTATTAATAATTAAAATAAAATAATTATATATTATAAATAGCTGCTAAAAGTATTAAAAAAAGTATAAAAATAAAAAAATTTAGCTATTTAAAGCTTAAATATTGTGGTTAATGGCTAATGCCACACCACGTGATGCTAACTTATAGCTTATATTATATATAAATAAAAGATAGTCGGCCCCAGGGCTATTCTTAAACAATTATTAATATTTTTGTTATATAGTTATATAACTTTGTTTAGGTATTGCCTAGTTACTTTATAATAATAGTAGCATGTCTCCTGGTTATAATTAAAAGTTAAATTTTTAACTTTTTAACTTTAGAAAGTTCTAGAGTTAGTAAGCCTTTTTTATAGCTAAGTTTTAAAGCCTTAGCAAGCCTTTACTACCGTTACCTTTTGCTATAGTATTAGGCCTTTACTATTTTTATTATTTAACTTCTTAACTTCTTAAAACTTCCCAACTCCTTAAAACTTCCTATATAAAATAATTCCCTAAGTTCCTTTTCTAACAAGTTTGCAAATACTTCTTTTTCTCATCGCCTAATAATTCCACTTGGGTGGCCTAACGGCCTAACAACGCGAGTTGTGACGTCATTAACTCTTGGGAGTTCCTTCCAGTTGCTGAATTCATGTCTTAAAAGATCATACCACCTCTTCAAGAACTCGCCCTTGAAACATTAGAACTTCCCTTACTTATACCGCCATGTTTTTTTAATAATTTACATAAAATTACCATAAATATATATAACTTTTATTATTATTCTTAATATAAATACATTAATAAAATCTTACTAAAATATTTAACTTAGGTAAAGTTTGTTTTTTTATTTTATTTAAATAAAAAACTAACTATTATTAGCATGTTAAAATACATAATTATAAAGAAATTTTTAAATAACTAGATTTACTAATCTTAAGGCTTAATAACTACTTATAAAAAATTATAATTTATAGTAGTAATTAACTTTTATTTAAATTTTACCTTTTTTTTTTTAAAAAAGAGAATAGTGTACCTTTAACCTTTAAATATAATAAATTAAAACTTTTAACTTTTTCACGCCCTATATTTATAATATTTATATTTTTAGTTATAAAACTAACTACAGCACCTACACGCACGAAGTTTTTTTTATTATTAAATATTTTTTAAATACTAGGTTTTAAAAGGCTATTTAAAAAAAAACTACCTTTACCTTTATTTTTACTATTATTTAATTTAAATCTTTTATAATTCTTTTAAGGCTATAAAAAAAATAAGAATATATTTACTAAAAATAAAAATACGCGCTCTTTAGTTTTAATTTTTTTATTTATATTAAAATATACTAAATATAATAATAATAAGATAGTAAAAAATAAAGCAGCTAGAAAATTAGCTAGTAGTAGTATAAAAAAATCTAGTTTTACTAATTTTTTTTAATAATAATTAATAATATTAGCCACTTTAATAGCACAGGCAGTAATAAATACTAATCCTAATAAAAATATTATAAATAATAAGTAATAAAAAATAAAAACTAATACAGGATTTTTTTACTAAAAGGCAGCTAATATTAGCTTTTTTTACCTAAATATACTACTTAATTAGGGTTTTAAAATAAAAGTAAAGTAAGATAATAAGCCTTATTTTTATAATATTTATATTTTTATAATTTAAATTTATAGTGCTTTGGAGACTAAAAATATTTTTAAAATATATTAAAATTTAAAAATATATTTATAAAAAAAAAGCTACGTGATAGTATAATTTAAAGCTTAATTAGGTTTAATATAAAGGTTTAATTATATTTAATAATATTAAGAACTAGTATAAGTAGCTAAAAAAAAATTTAAACTACTAGCTAGTAAAATAAAATCTAGGCTAGATAATTTATATTATATAGTAATTAATATTTAGGCTAGGTATTTATTTATTACTTATATATTTAATATAATAGCTTTAGCTAAATAATATAAAAAGTTTAATTATAAGTTTTTGCTAGTATTAAAAGCATAATAAAACCTAAATATTTTTTTATAAGATATTATTAATAAGCCCTTAAAAAAATAATATAACTATTTTAAAGTTTATAGGGATTTTATAAAAAAAGTAAATTAATTAATTTAATAAATTTTAGCTATATACACGTTAACTAGTATAGCAAGCCTTTTATAAATATACTAAATATTATTTTTATAATAATTAAACCTAATTTTAGCGCTTTTTTTAATTTTAAAAACCTTAATATACTATATAATATACACCTTTTTAATACTATATTTAATAGTAATAAAACTTCTAAAAATAAAAACTAGTAGCTAATATACCATAAAATAATTAAGTAAACTAAATAAGTAACCCTTAAAACTAAGGCCCCTTATAAAACTAGTAAAATTATTATTTTTAAAATTAAAATTAATAGTCTTATTCTTAACAAGCATAACGTAACTTTTAGTCTTTTTAATAATAATAGTATTAATAACTATACTAAAAATAACAGCCTTAATAAAATAATAACTAAAAAACTTTTAATAATTATTATACTTACATGTATTATATAAATAAATTTCCTACTTTAAACCTTAATAAAGCTACTTTAAAAAAAACTAATTTATTATAAATATTTAATTTACTACTAGTAAAGCATATAATATGCAGGAAGTTTTAAATAATAAATTAAATATTTTTTTTAAAAAAAAATACAAGGCTAAAAAGGTTTATAAAGTTAATTATTATATATATTATTTTACCTTTTAGTTAAATAATAAGCTATATAAGCACCTTTTTATATATACTAGTAATAACTTTACTATATATTATATTTCCCCTTTACCAAGTACTTTAATTATAAAATTTTTATAACTTATTTTTATAGCGCCACTAGGACTTTTTTTTAGGAACTAAAAATATACTTTTATAAAGGCTTTTTTTACTACTAATAAAGCTTTTTATTAGGTGTGTATTAATTTTAGGTTAACTTTTATATTAATAAATAAAGTTTTTTTAGCATAAAATTACCTAAAGGTTTTAGTACACTAGTATTTATTACTAATACTATTATAAAAAATTAATGTAGGATTTATAAATTAGTTTATATATTTATTAATTTATTTTAAGGCAAAGTAAACATAGGGAAATATTTTAAAAAATATAGTAATAAAAATAATAATTAAGGCGTATTTTACTTTACACCTAAAAATAAATTTATTAATTAATATTAATAGGCTAGCTTTTTATAGTGCTATAGTAAATTTAAGTAAAAAAATTTTTTATATTACTACCTGCAAAAATATAATAGTCTTAATTATAATTATACTATGTTTATATTATTAATAACCTTAATAAGTTTATATAGTAAATTACATGGTAGTATAACCTTATTTTTTATTAAAAGTTTTAATATAGTTATATATTAATTTACTAAGTAATAGGGATTATTTATTTAAATTTTATTAATAAAAGTAGCTATCCCTATACGCACATATAGTAAATAATAATTTTAATTTAATTATTATTATTAATAATATAAATTTACTAGTTTTATTAAAAAAAGGAGCAAGGCTAGGCATGTTATTAAAGTTTAAAGTATTAAAGGTTTATTAATTAAATGCTAATAATACTAGTATACACAAGAAATATTCTTTTATATTTATAAAATTATTACTAAAATTATATAATTCTCTTATACCACCTTTAATAAAAGGATTTTTTAAAATAAAATTATATAATAATATTATAGTTTATAAAGACTTAAAAGCAGTTATATTACTAAAAGCCTTAATATAAGAGTTTATAAATATTTAAATAAATAAATAAATAGTAAATATTTTAAAAAAGGACTAGATATATATATATTTTAAGCCAGGTTAAAAAGACTATTTTTAAAAAAAAATAATTAAGGTGTATCCTTTAGCGCGTTAAAATTAATAAAAAGTTAATAAAGTATATAATAAACTATATTAATAAAAAAAAATAAAATAAACTACTAGTATTATTTTAACTTTTTAGCTGGTTTTTATAATTTATAAACCAAGGGAAACTAATAAAAGTTTTAAGTATTTAATATAAAATATATATAATTTAAACAAGTGGTAAATTAAAAATATATATTTTTTATTTACCTAGGCTAAAATACTAGCAAAAGTTACTAAAAATAACTTTATTTTTATAGTTAATACTACTTTAATATTTTACTAATAGCCTTTTTATTTATTAGCTTGGATATATATAATAATAATATTATATAAAAGTTAAGAAATATTACTAGTATATTTAATAGGCTTTATTAATAGTATAGCCTATATTTAATATAATATAAATAATTACTTTTAAGCTTTATAAAAGTTCTTGCGTGCTTATATTAATAATTTTATTATATACTTACTTATTTTTAGCAAGTATTTATATTATTTAAGGTTATTTTTACTAAAATATTAAAAACTAAAAATTTTTTTAAATTTTAAAAAAATATTTTTAGGCTTTTTTTTAATTAAACTCCTGGGTAAAAATGTCTTTTTACTTAATTAAATAATAATAGTAAATAAAATTAAGGCCCTAGTTTTATTAAAGTTTCTAGTAACTTTAGCTAATTTAAATACTTATATTAATATAATAAACTAGTTTTTAAAATATATTTTTTACTATATTATAAAAATAAAGCCCTTGCAGTAATAAAAAATAAATTTTTTTAAAAAAATACTAAACTTTTATAAAAAATTACATGCCTAAAAAATATATATATTAAAGATTAAACTTTTTTAAATTATAAAAATAAAAAAGAAAGCTTTTAATATTATTTAGTTTTATTTTAAAAACCCTTTATAACTAATTTATTTCACGCTTTTTTATAACCTTTATATTAATATAAATGCATGTAAAAAGCGCATAGGTGTTATAATATTTTATATAAAAAATAATTTAAAAAATACTAAAGCTCCGCCTTTACTAAGTATTATTAAATTAATTTTATTTTTTAGTTATATAATTTTTAAAGCGGAAAAAAATTACTAGTTAATAAAATTAAAGGTTTTAAGTTTAATTTAGGTTATTAAAAAACTTTAGTATATAGTAAAATTTTACTAAAAAATAGTTTTTATTTATATAAACCATGTAAGTACTTTTAATATTATAAAATAAAAAACTTTAATAATTAAATTCCCTAAAAAGCTTAACCTTTATTTAATATAAGCATTAATCTTTTTATAATAATTCTGCCTTTAAATTTTATATAAACTAAAAAAAATAAATATAATACTTAACGTGTTATTTTAGCTGCCCTTATTTATAAAAAATAATAATAAAAACCTAAAATACTTGCTAAATATATTACATACTAATACTGTAATATTAATAGTATAATATTTTAATAAATTTAAGTAAAAACTACTATAAGGTTATTTAAAAAATAAAAGGTAAAAAAAAGTAAAAAAAGTTTTAAAAGCTAATATTTTTTTTAATTACCTTATAACTTTACTATACTAAATAAATATTAAGAAATTTATTTATACTATTTTTTATAAAGTATTTTTTACTATAAAAATGCTTTATATTCCGCCTGTAATAAAAAAAAACATGCTTAAGGTAGTATATAATAATAAAGGCTATTCTAGTATTTACCGCATATTAAAAAATTTATTTAATATATTATTTTACCTAAAGGTAAAACAGGTTTAAAAATATATTATATATTATTTATTATACTTATATTATAAAAAAAAATTACAAGCTGTACAGGAGCCTCTAGCTAGTATTATTATTAAATATTTTTTTTTATATTATAATAATTAATATAGTAATTATATTACTAATAATATTTAATAGTTTTAATACTATACTTACCTATACTTATTATTATATAAAACATTTAATAATCCTGCTAGGTAAAAATAATTAAAAAGTATATAATTAGGCTATAGTACTACTAGTAAAATAGGCTATAATTAATTAAAAATTTTTAACTATAATTATTAATAATAAAAACTTAAAGTTTATTAGTAAACTTTAGTAAGTATTATTTACTAAGCTAAAAATAAAACTTTGCTTTATAACTACATGGCACGCCTAGTTAAATAAATAAAATAAAAGGTTAAATTAAATTATAAAGGTTTTCCTGCACTACGCTATTATAAGCTTAAAGTACTTAAATAAGTGGGTAAAAACTTTATTATATTTATAGGTAATATTAAATACCTATACTAATGCTTTAATAAAATATTTACTATATAAGCTAATATATAGCATAAAAATTTATATATTACTTTTTTTTTTTACTAGTATATTTTAAAAGGTGGAAATACCTTTAAAAAACTTTAAATATAAAAAAAATATAATAATAGCGCTTAGGCTAGCATAAATAATAATAAAATATTATTATAATAAAAGTTATAAACTTATAGTATTTATTCCTGGAAATTAAGTTAAACTTTACTTACATAAAAAATATAAGGTACAAGTAATATTAAATAAAAAGTTATTAGTATAATATACTAGACCCTTTAAAGTATTAAAAAAAGTTAGGCCACTAGTTTATTATTTAAAATTTTTTTTTTAATTAAAAACTATACCTAGTAATATTAATTACATACCTAAAAAAATACCCGGACATAAACCCCTATATATAAATAAATATTAAGCCTGGACCGCAGTTAACAAAAGGTAATATAAAAAAATTTTAGTTATATAAAATTAAATATTTACTAGCAAAAAAATAAACACCAAATAATTTAAAATACTTAGTAAAGTAATTAAAATAGTTTAATTATTAAAATACTTAGTATTATAAGTCACTTCTATAAAACATAAAAAAAATAATTAATTAATATAAAAAAAATTATTTAAATAACGCGGGATTATAAGTTAATAAACACAAGCATATTAAAGCCACCAAGCCAACACCTATAAATATTAAAGCTATTATAAAAGTTTTAAAAAAGCAAGGCCGCCCTTATAAAAATACTTTTTAAAAAAATTAAAACTATAATTTATTTATTACCCCTTTATTACTTATTACTACTCCTTTATTATTTTAATAATTTTTTTATTTTAATTAATTTAACTATCCTACTATTACACTTACCCCTAAGTTTTACTATTATTTTATATTTATATAACTATATTATTATTATAACTTTTATTACTTTAATATTACCCCGCGTTTTTACTTTACCTTTTTTATTAACTTTACCTTTTTTATAATTTTTTTATTACTATCTTTTTATTACCCCTTTTTTATTTATTTATATTTACTATTAATTTTTTAGTGGCTAATTTTTATTTAACCAGGAACTTTTATAATAGTGCCTAAGTAAAAAAAAAACTTAGTTAAAAAAGCTATAATAAGCTTAAAGTTAAAAATTAAGGATTTTAAAAAATAAATTAAGACTTTTTAAGCTAAAAAAACCTTGCATGCCTTAAGTAAAATAATAAAAATAAAGATTATTTAATAACTAAAAGCTAAAGTTGCAAAACTTTACACTTATAATAAAAAGTTTAAGGTAACTTAAAGTAAGTAACTAGTAAATAAACTTTTTTAAATAAATTAAACTAAAAAAATAAAATATAAAAATATGCTTGGTTTAAAACCAGCGCCCTAAATTATAATTTTTATATATAATAATAAAATTAAAAAAGTAACTAATTACCCTAAAAAGCACTAATAATATTTTATTACTATTAATAATAATTATTTTTAAAATAAATTAAATAATATTTTTTAGTTTGGATAAACATTTTTATATATATATTTTAAATATTATATATTTATTAATAATAATATATGCTTTTTAATAAATTTACTACTAAAATAGCTAGTACTAGACCTTAAAAATATAAAAAAAAAACTAAAAGTTTTAATTAATATATTAAATAATAAAACCTTACTTATTTATAAAGTCTTAAGCATAAACCTATAAAAAGGTATATAATATTTACTAAAGCTATTATAACCTTGGCTAAAAAAAAATATAAAAATAAAGTTTTTTATAATTATTACTAATAACTAAATATTAATATTATTAAATAATATTATATAATACCCTAAAATTAAGTAACATGCTAGCTTTAAAAAATTACTTTACGCCTATTTAAAAGGCCTAATAAAAAACACGCTTAAAGCTTATTTAAATAAAGTTTTTATATTAAAATATAAAATAAAACCTATATAGTAAAAGTAGGTAGCAGCGCGTAAATAATAGGAATTTTTATTAATTAAATAGCTTGCTAATAATTTAGTAACCTGCTAGTTATTTAAAACTATAGTATAAATAATTACCGCGCTTAAATTTATAAACCTTATTATAAAAAGTTTAAAGCTTATTATTAACATGGTTTAGGCTTTTACTATTATAAATAAGGCTATTTATAAGTTATAAAAAAACTTATAATAAAAGTTAAAAAAAAAAGCTTAAAAGTTAGTAAATTATTTAACTACTCTTGCTGGCAGGAAGGTTGCTTATTAATATATAAAATTACTTAATTTTATACGCCTAGTATTAAAATAATTATATAAAAAATTTTTTACCTAGCTAATAAAGGTTTATAATAATAATATAAATATACCTACTTTTAAAAATAATTTAGCCGCTAATTAAAAACTAGTTAATAAATTTATAAAGAAACTTAGCTTTTTATAGGGAGATATTAAATTATATAATAAATAAAAGTAAAAAGTTTAGAACTTTTTTATAAAGGTTTTTATTTTATTTTTAATAACTTTATTAAGCCTTGGGCTAATTTACTGTTTTTATTTTTTTTAAAACTTTTTTTATTAAACTAGGTAACCTATTCTTTTTTTTACTTTATAACTATAATATTATTTTTTTTATAATTAATATATTTTATATAATAATATTAAGGACTTTCCTACCTACCCCTTTTTTTTTTACGCTTTAACTTTGGTTAAAGTTATAAAATTAAAAGGGATTATTATAATTAATAGCTAATGCCACACCACGTGATGCTAACTTATAGCTTATATTATATATAAATAGGAGATAGTCAGCCCCAGGGCCATCCTTAAATAATTATTAATATTTTCTTTACACAGTTATATGACTTTGTCCAGGTGTTGCCTGGTTGCTCCACAACATTAAAGCTTTATTATGAAAATTAAATATAAAATAAAATAAAATATACAGGCCTAATAATATTAATATATAATTAATATTATTAAAATAAATAATATAATATTTAAAAAATATAAAAAAAAGTAAATATAAAGTATTTTAACCCTAGAAATATAATTAAATAATTAAAAAGTAATAAAAATATAATAAAAAAATATATACTTATAGCAGGCATTTTTAATTAAATTATAAAAAAAACTTAAAAAAAAAGATTGCAAGGGCACTTTAATATTAAAATTAAAATATTATATTTAGCTATTGCAGGTAGTAATACTATATTTAAATTTAAAAGTAAAGTAAAATAATTAAATTAATTTTTATACCTAATTTTAAATATAAATTATATATAAATTATAATACTTTATAAATCTAAAAATAGCTTATTTTATAATAGTTAATAAAATTTATAATTTAAATTATATTTTATAAAATATAAATATAAATTTATAAATCGCGAGGGCGCGATTACTTAAAAAAAGTATTATTATTATTATTATTATAGTATTATAATTATATAATATTATAATAATATAATTTAGTAGCCTAAGGCCGCTAGGTAAAAAAATTTTAATACTAAACTAGCCGCGTGCTAAGGCAGTAGCTAGTTATATAATATATAAAATACTAAGTTTAACTTAAAACTTTAACTTAAAAAATTAGCAATTAGTTCTTATTATAAATATATAACGCCTTTTTTATTATAATAATTTATATTTTCTTAAGCTTACCGCAATATATAAACGCGACTTATAATAATCCTATACTAAGAAAATAATTAAACACTATAAAGCCGTAAAAATTATAAATAAATTTAACTAAATAAGTATAATTTAGAGTTACCTAGATCCGCAGCTTAGGTGGGACGTGAAAAAACCTATACTAGATATAATAACTTTAAACTAATTTTTTAATTATTAAAAAAAATATTTATGGCAAGACTTAGCCGCAAGGTATAATAATAATAATAATAATAATAATAATAATAATAATAATAATAATAATAATAATAATAATAATAATAATAATTTATATTTTAGTAACCAAGGCCCTAAATATTTTAATAATTTTTAAAATTATTTAAAAACCCCCTAAACATCATGTTAGCATCCTGCTAATAATTATTTTAGTTAATTATTATATATATTTTATTAATTCCGTGCACTATAATAAAGCTAAAATTAATAATAATAATAAGCTAGTAACTACTAGGGTTATTAAGCGCCTGGCCTATAATTTATACTTAATACCTTTATAATAAATAATACCGGTGGTTTAGCCCGCGAAGGTTATAAATAACAAGGTAAAAATAAATATAATTAATATTATTTATAAAATAACTAGAATAATTATTAAAAGACTTATATATATACTATTAATACTAAGTTAATTACTTAAAAAGCCCCTAGTAATATAAAGTAAATAATTAATTATTTAGCCTTTTATAATAATCCTACCTAAGTATTAATATAAATAATTCCTGCCTTTTATACTACTTTTATACCTTATATTATGCCTGTAATATATATTATACCTAACCTAAATACTATATACACCATGCGTATTAATATAATATATATTATGCTTAATAAGCTAAATTCTAGCTATAATAAGCTAAATATTAATAACTTAAATTATAAAATTAAAAATTATATAAACTACCTAAAGGCAGGCTATATATTTATTTAAAAACTTTTTAAAGCTAAAAAAACCATATATAATATAAATATAAATATATAAAAAAAATAAAATTTAGTCTTATGCTTGCATTATAAAAATATTTTTACCTTTAAAAATATATTATATATATATATTTAAAAAGTATATAAGGCAGCCCAAGAGGCAGATAATAATATTATAATATTAATATTAACTTTATATATTACTTTTATAATTACTTTACCAAGTATAATTATTATTAAATTTAATAAAAATTATATAAAAAATATTTTTATATTTTATACTTATAATAACATAGTAATATTAACAGGCCTAAATATAAAAAATACTATAAAAAAATAGTTTTAAATATAGAATGTTTCTAGTTAATAAAAAATAAAGCTTTTTTATAAAGTATACCTAATATAAAAATTACCAAAGCCAAGCATAAAATTATAATAAAAAAAGTTAATTTAAATACTTTTTTTAATTTTTATATTATATTTAATATATACTTCCCAAGTTTTATTATTTATAAAAACTTATTTATAAAGGTTTTTATTATAATATTTATAGTTAAAAATACTAGTATAAATTTTTTATTAGGCATGAAAATACTTATTAAAAAAATATTACTATTTTTAATAATTAATTTTTAGCTATAATAAGCTTATATAAAAATTTTATTATTTTTATTATATATAAAAAAAAATATAGGTACTAAATAATTTACTAGCACCCCTATTTATATATTTTAAATAATAATATTATTTTTATATTTTTAAAGCCACGTGCCTATTATTATAAAAATAAAATTATTAAAAAATATAAATTTTTCATTTAAACCTGCCCGGTTTACTAAAAAAAATATAAATATTAATAAAAAATATTTAAGTATTTTTACCCACCTAGTAAATAACTTTTTTTTATACTAGCCTTTAATAAATTTATATACCTAGTAAAAATAGCGCGTTATATATGCTTAAAAATAAGTAATATTAATTTTTATATAAACATCTTTTAAATATTTAATAATTTTTTTAAATTAGCGCGCAGGAATACCTATTTTTTTTTAAAAAAAATAGCTTGTAAAACAGGCCCGAAAAAGATTAAATAATATAATTTTTTAATTAAAAAATATATTATTTATTTTTATAAGCGGCTTGCATAGCAAAAAAAAAGGAATTAAATTATTTTTATTAAAAATATATTAAACATGTGTATATTTAAGCCTATAAAGCAGCTTTAAAATAAGAAAAGCATAAATTATAAAAAAAAAATAACTAAGCTTGTTCCAGGCAAGTAAGTATAAAAAAAATAAAAGAAATAAAAAAAATAAAAAAAAATATAATAAAAAATATAAATAAAAAAAATACAAGAACTAAAAAATAAATAAATTTTATAAACTTATTAAATAAGCATAACGTGCTTTTAGGTAATATAGCTATTTTACCTAATAATATAATAATTTATTATTAAAATAAGGGTATTCTTTCTTATTTTTAAAATTTAGTAAAATATTTTAATATTTAAGCCACTTTTAATAATTTAAATATTAGTATAGTATATATTTTTTTAAAATAATTTATAAAAATTCTAATAAAAAATAAATAGTAAAAATAATTACCGCGGCCTAAAATTTACAAGATAAACTTAAAAAATAAAAAAATAATAAATAAAATATTTAATTTATTATATAAATAAAAAAAAAATAAAAGCCCTGGGTTACACCCTAACTAGGTTTTTAATTTTTATAATATATTAAATAATTATTAACCCTAAAATATTATAAAAAAAGTAAAAAGGTTATATTATTATAAATTTTTAAGTTATTAATAAAAAATTTAAGCTAAATATATATTTTATTTTAATATAATTTAATATATTAAAACTTATGCATGGTTATTAATTTATTATAATTATTAATATTTATAAGTTTTTTTATTAATAATTAATAAAGCTTGCATATTAAAACCACTTAGTAATAGTTATTTATTATAACTAAAATATATTTTAAGTTATTATTATAAGTTATATTAATTTTATTTTATATATTTAATAATAAATAAACTTATTTTTATATAAATACTAAAAATTTATAAAAATATATATTAATAATATAATTATTACTTTATATATACTAAATAAGTATTTATAATATTTAAAGCTAGTTTTTTAATATTTATAAAATATAAATATTAAGCTAGAGCTTACTAAGGCCTTTATAAAATTTTTATTAATTTATTTTTTTAAATAGCATGTTAATACCCTAGGGCTTATAATTTTAGTAAAAAAATTAAAAATTATTTTTATTTTAAAATTTTTATAAATATTAAAATAGCTAAAATATTATATTAAGCTTATAAGCTAGTTTTATTTATTAATTAAAAAGTATATAATTTATATTAAGTTTTTATAAACTAAAAAAATTATATTACTTAAGGGCGCCCCTTTAAAAAACTAGGCTTATTAAAAATATATTAAAGCTATATTAATAATAAAGCCTTTAAAATTTAAGCTAGCTATTTTTTAAAATATATAAAATTAATTTAAATAATTTTAATTTTTATAATACTTTAACCCCTTTATAATATTATATATTAATTTAAATATATTTTATTATAAACACGGCATGCTAGTTTACTATTTACTTAATACTTATAATTATATAAATATTTTTTTACCCTTACCTTATATATATATATAGCTAATAATATTTTTAAGTTATATATTAATTAAAATTAAGTAATTTTATTAATTAACTAAGCTTAAGGTTTTATACCTAGTTTAAATATTATATAAAATTAAGTATATAATAAAGGCTACTTTATATATTATTATATATATTAACCATGCTATAATAGTTAGTATTTTTAAATAATTTTTTTTTAATTTTATTACTTTTAAAAATTATAACCTGCGCCTTATTAGGGTAAGTTATTATATATAATAATTTAAAAATATTTATATTTTTTATAAACCTAGCTAAAATAATATTATACTAAACCCCCTTTTATAACTTTTTTAAAAAAAAAGGTTTGCCTAATAAATAAACCCTGGATTTAAACATACTTTATATTATTTTTTTAATCTAAATATTTAAAAAATTTAAAAAATATATTTAATAATAGTATAAAAATAATCCTCGGGTATTTATAATTTTATTATTAGTAAAAAAAATAAAAACTATATTTTTTTTATATAATATAAAATAGCTTACTTTTTATACTAAAAAATAATATATTTAAAGGCCTAGATAGTAAGTTAATTATATAAAAAAGTTATAGTTATATTTACCAAGGTCCATGTTTATAAATATTTTTAAAATAATTTATAATAAATATAATTATTAAAATATTAAGCTATGCTAAAAGGTTATAAAAGGTATAATATTATATAAAAAATAAAAGCTATTAAGGTAATATATTATAAAATACTTATTATACTTAAAAAATAAAGTTTAATATTACCAGCCTTATAATTTATTAATATTAATTATTTTAATACTAGTTTTTTTTTAACATAATTATTATAAATTTTATAATAACTTTTTTTAAATATTACTACGCTTTAAATAACAAGCCTAAATTTTTTATAAATAATACTAATTTTAACTTTGCATTAGTTCTAGTAAATAAATTTATAAAATATATAAAAATTTTATTAAAAAAGATAATATTTATAGTATATAAATAAAAATATATATTAACTAGCTATTTATAAAGTATAAACTAGGGTATTTTACACGCCTTTATTTTTAATAAAAATAAAAAGTTTTTTAGTAAATTTTAAAAGGGCATGCTTAATAAATTAAAAACTTTTTAATATTACTTAATAATAAGTTATTTATAAATTAATAATTAGTTTAAAAAAATAATATAGCATGTTAAAATTATATTATATTATAATATAATTTAAAAATTATTATAGCTTTTATTATTACCCTTTATTATATTTATTATAAATTTTTTACTAAGTGGTTTAATTAAGTAAATATTTTATAAATTATTATTTAATATAAAGTTATACTTTTTTAAAGTTTATTATAAAGTATATTTAAATAAAACTTTTTAGCTTGCTTTAATATAAAAAAAGTAATAAAATTTACTTTAATTTATATAAAAAATATATATAACAAGAATTATAATACTTTAGCTTTTAATATTAATAATTAAGTATATTTAAGGCTATATAAAGGTTACTAATTACTTATTTTAAATAAAATTTTATTAAAGTTTTTAAAATAACTTGCCGGCCTATTTACCATGCTAAAATATATAAAAAAACTAGTATATTATTTTAATAATTTATTTTTAATATAAAAAACTTACCTAGTAATTTTAATAGCCTAACTTAAACTAGCTTTAAATAATATTAATTTATAGTATTAAAAATACCTTAAGCTACTAGCCATAATTAATAAAAAATTTTTAAATATAAAAAATATATATAAAATAAAAAAGTTATTAAACAGGTAAACTTATTAGTATAGCAAGTAAAAAATACCCTTTTTAAAATATTTTATTTATTAAAAAAAATACTTTATAAATAATAATTAGTAGGTAAGGCGTGATAATCTTAAATATACCAAGTTACTATTTAAATTTAATAAAAACTATTTATTTAAGGTTACTAGGGATATAAAGTAAAGTTTTATGCTTATTATACTTATTTTATTATATTTATTTTACTTAGTTATTAGTGCTTTATTTTATATTTTCTTTATTTTTATATTACTGCGCCACTTTTTTTAAATTTTTTATTTATACCTTTTTTTTATAACATGTTTTTTTAGCCCTTTCTTTTTTTTTAACACGTTTATAATAAAAAAAAACTTTACTATTTTTAAAAAAAAATGCTTGCTAGCTGCTTAAAAACTATTTTTATAAAACCTATTTTTAGGCCTTTGCTATAATTAATAATTTACTTAAAATTTAATATATTTTTTAACTATATAATAAACTTTAAAACCTTTAATATAATTTTTATTAACTTAAACTATAAAAAGCCTAGGGAAAAAAAAGTAAAAATACCTTATTATTTATAAAGCTTATTAAGTAAAGGTGTAAATAAAGCAAGGCTAAGTATAATATTAATAAAAAATATAAAGTTTTTTTATTTTACTTTTTTTATAATAATTTTTATAGTATTAATATTATTATAACTAACTTATTAAACTTTACCTTACTTATTAATTTATTAATAATACTTATTTAATAAATTATAAAAGCCTTAGGTATTAAAGTTAGTTATATATATTTAAATTTAAAATTATACTTAATAAATAAGCTTAAAAAAGGCTTTTAAACCTATAATAATATTAATACTATTTTTAAATAATAAAATAAGTCTTTTTTTTATAATTTATGTTATAAGGGTTTAAATAATATAATAATAAATAAAAATAAAATTATTTTATATAATAATTATATAAATAAGCTAAGCTAATTATAGTTATTATACTAGCTAGTTAAAAATTATAAATTATATTTTATTAAAAAAGTTTTTAAATAAAATAATTAACTTTTATATTAATATATATAAATAAAAACTTAAATATTTATTTTTTTATTTTTTAATAAGTATAAGAATTTACTACCTAAAAATTATAGGAAATTTATTTTTAAAAATTAATATATAAAGTAAGTTAAAAAATAAAATATAATTAATTATAGCTTAAAGCTTAATAATAAATATAAAAAAGTATTTTATATTTTTAATTAATAAGAAATTATGGTTTATAAGGGTAAAATAAACTAGTATATTAAGTATATTTTTTTAAAAAGCTTATAAACTAAAAAAATAAGCTATTATATATAGTAAAAATTCTTAAAAAAATTAAATAATTATAAAATATTATTATTCCTGGCCTTAATAAATAAATTAAAATATTAAAAATAAAAGCAGCTAAAAAAAAACCAAAAAAAATAAACTTATTTTAAAAAAATAAAGCTTTTTTTAATAAACTTTATAAAATATTTATTTTTTTTAAAAGTAACAAGAACAAGAACAAGTAATTAAATAAGTAAAAACTTTTATTAATTATTAGCTATTATTTAATAAATATAAAAACTTTTTTATAATAAGTAAAAAAAATAAATTAACTAGGTTAATTATAGCGTGAAAGTTATATAATTTATTACTAAATATTTTTATATAATAATTTTTATTAATAACTTACTTAAGTAATTTAAAGACTAGCCCGTGGGATTATAAAAACTTTATAAATATTTAAAGTTTAAACTATAATAAAAAATATAATTTAAAATACCCTTAGGGCAAGCCTTTTAAATATTTAATTTATAAAGTACTTAAATTTATAAATATGTAGGCAACTTGAAGACTCAGGAGAAAGATGCTTTATTAAAAGAGGGAGACTAGCCTCTTTATCTACCTACTGGCTTAGTAAGATTCTTAGCTAAGCATAGCGTATAAAGTACGGGAGGTAAGAGAGGTGAAGTACAGGAGTAACTTATGGTGGTCATAGTGCCAGGGAATAGAAAATCTAGTTATTCTTAACTAAAGATTAGATAAAGAGAATAAAGAAAACACAGGAAATAGTGGGTATAATATATGCAAAAGTAATAATATGCAAAAAGCAAGGATAGGCGGGTTAAGAACCAAAAAAAAAATAAAAAGCGGGGAAAGCCAATTAGTGGGTATAATATATATAAAAGCAACAATGTGCGAGAAGCGAGGATAAGCAGGTTAAAAACCAAAAAAAAAAGCGGGGAAAGCCAAAAAGCAGGGATAGCCTATTAAAAGTTTCCTATAAAATTGAGAGCTTTTAGCAGTGTCTTTACTTTAGCTTTAAGAGGCCATTTATTTATATTCTTAATAATAAGTAAAAAGTCCTTAAAATATTTATTTTTTAATATTATAAGCACCTAGCGGCCATGTATAGCTTATATTTAATTTTTATTATTATTTTTAATTTATTAAGGTAGTTTAGCCTAAAAATAATTAAAAGGTAGTTCCTAAATATATTTTATATTAAAATTTAAATATAATTTAATATTAATTTTATAAATTAATTAAAGGCCACAGGGCTAGCTTTTTAAATTTATTAATTATATTAAAAAAGCCTTAATATTATAAGCTTTTAAATTAGCCTTAAAATACTTAGTAGCTATATTTAACTATTATATAAATTTTTATTTTATAAAATTATAAAGTAAAGCCTGGTTATTAAGGTAAATTATTTTAGTAAGCTTATTATTATTAAAGCTATTTTTTTTAAAGTAGGTATTAAGGTTATTATTAATATTATTTTAATTAATTATTTTTAAAAGCTTTAGCTTAGCATTTTTTTAAAAGGCCTTAATATAAAATATTAAAGTAAAAATAATAATTAAGTATAAAAAATTAACTTTTTTAAGTAAGGCCTACAAGCAGGAAAGTATATTTTTATTATTATAAAAATTTTTAAAATAAAAATACTTTACTTATTAAGATAGGTTAAAAGGCAAGATTATTAATAAAGCATAGGTAAATATATTAAAGTAATAACTAAAGTTTTTAAAATTAATATTTTTTAAAATTATAAAAGTTAGTAATTTTTTATAAGCAAGGGCTTTGTATTTTATAAAGTTATTATATTTATTTTATTTTTTAATTTAGTTTTTATAATATTGCTACTATTTATTTTTTAAGTATTTTTTTAAAAAAAAAGTACAAGTATTTTATAAAAAGGTAAAAAAAGGTATTTTAACTTTTATTTACATAAGTTATAGTAATAGTTATATATTTTTATTAAAAAAGTAATAATATTTTTAATAATATTGCGCAGGTGGCCCTTTATAAGCTTTTTTAATAAAATTAAGTACTTAAGCTTATTAAAAAAATTATTATATAATAAAATATTTAATAAATTAACCTTAGTATTTAAAAAATTTTTAATTTAAATATTATAAAACAGGGCGCTATTTTACTAATATAATAAAATTTTTATATTTTTATAAATTTAAAAGCCCTTTTTAAGTTTTTTAGTAAGTTTTAGGCCTTTTATAAAATTAAAATAGCTAATTTTAACTTTAAATATAAATATTAATTACTAGCATGGTATTTCTAGATAGCTAGCAAGTAAAATAAAAAAACTAGTAATTTTTAAGCTATCTAGCTAGATAAAATAGTTAAAAATAAAAAAAAAGTAATATAATATATTTATTTATATAAATATTATAGGTAGTATTATACTTAATTATAACCTTTTTTTATTTTAATGCTTTCCTAGCACGCTTGTTACTTATTTTTTTTTTTTTACTTGTTTTTCTAAAGTGGATAACATGTCTAAATTAGATAGGCTAGTAGTAAAAGATTTATTATTTTTTATATTATTTTTAGTAAGCTTATTAATATTCTCGCGGCCTTATTTTTTAAAGTTTTTGCCTAAATTTAAAGGGTTTAGTAACTTAATTATTAAATTATAAGGCTATATAAACTCTAGCCTTTTTAGGCTATTATATATTAACTAGCTTGTTATGTAATATAAGTAGCTAAGTAAGAAAAATAAAAGCAAAGAAAATAGGAAAAAGGTAAATAATAAATAAAGGTAAAGGGTGGCAAGAAAAAAAGATTAAAAAAAGGGATAAAATACTTAAAACTATTAAAATAAAAGGTAAAATTATTAAAATTTTAGGCAGTAATTAAAGAGCGGGGTAATAAAAAAAAAGGGTAAAAATAAAAAGTAATATAATATATTATGCTTGGGAGGTAACTTACTTAGTATTTACTTATTAAGCTTAAAAGGTAATATAATAACTTATTATACTTAAAAGGTAACTTACTTAGTATTTTTATAATTATATTATTATATTAATTTATTACAAGCAAGATTTTTTATATATAACTATTTATTTAAATTTACTAAGTATTTTAAATATTATATAAAATATTTAATATATAGGGTTCTTACGCGGCCTATTTATTAAATATATTTATTAAGTAAGTATTTAACTTTATAATAGTTATTTTTTTAAGGTATAATTTATTTATTATAAGTAAAGGCTTTAAATAGTTATAATTATAAAAAATTTTTATTTTTAAAGCAGGTTTAAGCTAGGTTATAAAAATAACTAGGTAAATTTTTTACAAGCTTAATAACTTTAAATAATATATAAGGTAACTAATATAATTAAGTATTTTAAAAAAACTAGTATATTACCACGTAAGTTTTATAAGTAAATTTTTAAAAAGTAGTAAATAATATTTTTTATAAAGTTTTAAATAAATATTATTATCTTTATTAAATTTAATAAATTTATACTTAGTATTATATGCGGCTTTTATATATATAAAGGCATAGTTTATAGCCTTTTTTATATTAAGGCATGTATTAAAATCTTATTTTTTAAATATATAATAAAGCGTATTTTATAGGGTGTGTAAATTAATACTAAAAAATAATTTATATAAAGTCTCTTGCGTAAAATAGTTTTTAAAAAAGTTTAAAATTACTATTATATTAGGTAGTTATAATAATTATAAAAAATTTTATATTATTATATAATAAATTATAGCTTTAATAACTTAAATAACATGTTTTAATTATTTATTTATTTATAAATATAAAGTAGTAAAAAAATATTAATTTACTTTAAGTAATTTTTTAAATAAACCCTACTATAACTTAACTATAAAATATATGTTTTTATTTAAAAAAAAGTAGTATAAAATACCTTAATTATAGCTTTAAAGGTATTAAATTAATATATAGCCTTATTATAATATAATTTATATAAAGTAACCTAGTACTAAGCTAATATATTTTATAAATTTATTAACTAGTACTAGTAATTAGTTAAAACTATTAATAATTTATATATTATTATTAGGGGTGTAGCTATTAGTTAGTAAAATTATAATAAAATTTATAGTTACTATATTAAAAAAAATAAGTAAAAAAAATTAATTATAAGTTATTATAAGGCAAGTGCTTGCGTATATTATTTTTTTAATATTTTAAATAATAGGTAATATATTACTATAATTTTTTTTTACTTAATAAAGTATAATACCCTTTATATATTTAAAGGCTTTATTAACACCTTAATAGGCACGTGTATTATAAATTAGCTTAAAAATATTTTTTTATATAATAAGGTATATAAAGCTAAGAATTTTTTATAATTTTATTTTTTATTATATATTATTTTATTATAAAAAGCAGGCTATTTATTATTACTGTTATAGTATTATAACTGCGTAGTATTATAATAATATAATCTAGCAGCCTAAGGCCACCGGGCGGAGGAACTTTAATATTAAACTAGCCATGTACTAAGGCGGCGGCTAGTTATATAATATATAAAATATTAAGTTTAACCCTAAACTTTAACTTAAAAAAATTAGTAATTAGTTTTTATTATAAATATATAACACCTTTTTTATTATAATAATTTATATTTTTTTAAGCTTATTATAGTATATAAACATAACTTATAATTTTAATTAATTTTTTTTTTAAAAAAAACTTATTTTATATAATAGCTAGGTAATAAACTTAATTTTAAGGGCTAGTAAATAATATTTTAAAAAAATAATTATAAATTTTAACTTAATAACTAACTAATATATTTAAAAAAAATTTTATAAACTTTTAACTAAAAAATTTTAAGGGCACCCTTATTACTAAATTTTAAATTATATAAAAAATATTAAAATATAAAGTGCCCGCCCAGGGGTAAAAAAATAAAAATAATAAAAAAATTATTAAAAAATTATAAATAATATTAAAAGTAATTTTAATAAAAAAAAAATTATAAAAATAAAAATATTATAAAAAAAAATATTAATAAATTTATACTTAAATTAAAAAGGCATGCTAATAAATTATAAAAGTTAAAGCTAATTAATAAATATATAATATTTTTATTTAATTTATTAAGTAACTAATAATTTTATGCTAAATAAACTTTAATAACCTTATAATTTTAAAAAAAATTATTAAAGGGGTTATAATAATAATAATATAATTTAAAAAAAACTTTTTAAAAAAATTATTATTTATAAAATTATACTAGGTAAATAATATTAAAAAATTTAATAATTAAAAGTTAAATATAAAAACATACTTTTAAACCTTTTTAACTTATTATTTAAATAATAATTATAAAATATTTTAATTTATTAAATTTTTAGCAAAGGACCGCAGGCAGGAATAATTTAATATTTATAAAATAAAAATTATATTTACTTAAAAAAATTTTTAATATATTAATTAAAATAATTAATAATAAGATAATTTTAATTAATAATTTATTAATTAAATAAGGTAATATAAAGTAGTAACTATAATAAATTATTAAGTAATTTATATAATTACTAAACTAAATTAAGAAATACTTATTTTATAAATATAAAAATAATTAATATTAAAAATACCTGTACTAAAAAATTTTAAAAAATATATAAAAAATTTTTTATTTATAAATATTAAGAACTAAAGTATTATAATAATTATATATTATATTTAATAAATATTAAAAATAACATACCTAAGTAAAAAAAAATAATTATAAAAAAAAAGTTTTTTAATTAAACTTATATAAGGCTATTAATAACTAAAATTAAAGTACTTTTTATTATTAAAAAAAAGTATAAAAGTAAATACTAATATAAAATAACCTAATAATTTAAATAATTTTTTATTTATAAAAAAGCTATATTTAGGTAAATACCTAAATTATAGCCATGTTAAATATTTTAAGTAATATTATTAATTATTAAATAAAAATTAAAAAAAAAACACCTTTATAATAATAATTTTTAAGTAAATTTAATAATATAAAAAATATAAAACCTTAAAGCTTTACATAGTATAAGCTTTAAAAGTTTATATAAAATAAAAAAATATATTATAAGCTTGGGTAATTTAAGTAAAAAAAAAAATAATAATAATAATATATAAAAGTTTTTATTAATTTTAAAATAAAAATAAATTTTATAAACTAGTGCTAGGCAAAATCCTACTTAATATAAAATAAAAAATTAATTTATAAAATATATATAATTAATAGCTATATAATAATATTTTATAAAAAATATATATTTATAATTTATACTAAAAATTTTACATATAATATATAGTATTATTAATAAAGTTTTAAAGCTATTAATATTAATAATTATAATATAATTTTAAAATTTTTATAGCTACTAGCTATAATACTTATTTTAAATTAATAAATTAATAATTAAATATATAGTTAAAAGATAAAGTATAATTTTAAATACTTATAATATATAATAATAGTATAAAAATATATTATAAAAATTACTATAAAAGTTAAAATACTTTTAGTATAAATTTTTAGGTAAAAAAATTATATTATAATATACCTTAATAAAGTAAAAATTAAAAAAATCCTATTATTTAAATAATATTATAAATATATAAATATATTTTTTAAAGTAAAAGTAAATATTTTTATATTTTATTAATTATATAATTATATAATTAAGTTATAATTTAATATTAAATTTTTAAATAAATATATTTACTTATTATTTTTAAAAAAGCTTAAGGTTTTACATAAATATAGTAAAAAAGCTTTTAAAAAAAGTTAAATATATTTATTAAAAAGCCTTATAAAAGTTTTAATATTATTTATATTAAAAAAAAATAATAATTTATATTTTTATATAAATTATTAAGGCCTAAATATTATTATAATTAAAAATATATACCTATTATTATTACTTAATATAACTTTTAATTATTTAAAAATAAAAAAAATCTTTATATAACTAAATTTATAAAATATATATTATAAACTCTAAATTTATAAAAAAAATAAGTAAAAAATAATATTTAAAATATAATTTAAACTTTATAAATACTAAATTATATCATTTAAATTAATAAATATATTAATAATATTTTAATTTTATATAAACCACGCCCTAGCTAGGCTAATTAATATAATTTATATTATTTATTTAAATAATATTATTATTTTTTAAAAAAATAAAAAAAAATATAAATAATATATATAAATAATTTTTAAAAAACTATATAATTTTAAGCTATATATAAAAATTAATAAATACTTATTTTATATTAAAAAAATTAACTTTTTAGGCTTTATTATAACCACTAATAAAATTAAAATAAAATTAAAAAAAGTTTAAATTATTATAAAGTAGCTAATATTAAAAAATATAAAAAAATAGTATTTTTTTTAAAATTTTATAATTTTTATTAAAAATTTATTAAAAATTATAGCTAAGTTACAGTAGTATTATTTAATTTTATAAAATTTAATATAATTATAAAATATTTACTAAAAAAAGGCCTTAAAAATATTTAATATATTATATTTTAAATTTATAAAATAGTTATTATTATAATATTTTAACTTAAAATTATATATATAATTATAAACTAATGCCTTAGGGTATATTATTACTAAAATATTATTTTAATTAATAAAAAATATATAATAGCACTTAATTACCTTTTAATTTTATAAATTAAAAAATATAAAAACCTAGTATAAAACCCATAACTTTAAAATATTTATAATTATAAAATATTTTTAAGTTTAAAAATACTACCTTAAAAATAGTAAATTTTTTATTAAAATACTTATAAATTATAATAATTTATAATAATTTATAATAATTAAAAACTTAATATAAAAATAAGTATAATAAGTTAAAAAACTTATAACTTTTAATTTTATTATTAAATATTACCCGGGGGTAAAGAACCTAATAAATACTTTAAATAAAAAAGTAAATTATATTTTTTAAAAAAAAAAGTTATAGGCGGGATAATTTTTTATAAATTATAAAAATAATTAAATAATTAATTATTATTATACTTAAAGTTTAAATTATAACTTAATATATAAGTTATTATAATAAATAAAAACTTATATATAAATAAATTATAACTAAATATTATAAAACTATTTTAAGTAGCTTAAAAATATAATAAAAAATTTTAAAAAATAAAAAATAACCTTGTAAATTTAAATTATAAAAAAAACCTTAAGTATTAAAAAGTAATAAATAATAACTTATTATACTTTAAAAACTAAGTTTATATATTAAAGTTAATAATATTTTATAAAAAATTTATAAAAATAAATTATAATAAGCCCTAAAATAGGTATTAAGGTATTAATATAATTATTATAAATATTTTTTTAAAGGTATTATTAGCTAAATATAACTAAGTATATTAAAAAATATATTAAAAAAATATAATAATTATTAATAAATTATAATTTATAAATATAAATTATATAAATTATTAAAATTATTAAGCTTATTAAGGGTATTTATAAAATAAATTAATATAAATTTTATTATTAATTTATTACTTGTAAAGTATAATAAGTATGTATATAATATTATTTTAATAATAATTAAAATATATACTAAATTTATATAATATATTTTATACTTAAAAAATATTAATATAAAATAACTTATAAATACACTTATAAATAATATTTTTTACTTTATTAATATATTAAAAAATATAATTAATAATTATAAAAGTTTTTTTATTAATATATTTTAGGCTATATTAAGCCACTACCTAGGTATAAAATAAAAATTATTTATTATATATTATTTATAAATAAATAACTAAACTAAAAAATAAAACTAAGTTTTTAAATACTATTTTTATGCTTATATTAACTAGCATTAAAATAATTAATTATAATAAATTAAAATAATATACTTTATAAATAATAATATATATAAGTAATTTATAAATTATATATTTATTAAAGCTTTTATAAATTTAAAAATAATTATATATATTAATATTAAAAGGCCTAATTAAATATTAAAAATTAAACTTTAAAAAGTTATAAAGTTTAAAAAAATTTACATAAATTTAAAAAAAATAATTATAAAAGTTAAAAAAAGCCATAGTAGTTTAATATAATAAAAAATATAAAAAAATAAGCTTTAAAATTAATAACTATGTTATACTTTATATAAAAAATATTAAGTTAATAAAATTAAATTATAAATTAAGTAAAATACTTATTAACCTATTTTTAATAATTATAAAATAAAAAAAAATAATTTTATAAGCTATTACTTTTACTAAATATATAATAACTATATAATATTTTTTATATTATATTTTTAAAACCTTATTATAATAACTTATTTTAAGTACTAAATATTAGCCTTATATTAGTAAATAATAAAAAAAAAATATTATTAAAAAATTTTTTAATATTTATAAATTTAAGGGTAAGGTATAATACCTTATAAAATAATAAAAATAAAATAATATAAAAAATAATATATAAAAATTAAAGGCTTATATAACTAAAACTATAATACTTAAAAATTTTAAAAAAACCTAT